>NW_026688197.1:221858-278592 GCF_030445035.2 Dasypus novemcinctus
AACTCCATGTTAGCTGAGTGGAGTAAGTACAATAATTCAAAGTGTAGGAGCTGAAGTCTGTTGAGGCTTTGGGCCTGGGTGTCATATTATCAGTCCAGAGATTCAAATCCCCTACATATATCTTAACCCCAGCACCAACTACAATTCCAATAAAGTAGCATGCAAGTCTTGTGAAAAGAGATCCCCTCTGAGTCCATTTCCATCACGCAGAGACACCAGCACCAAAGAAGGGCCATCTGTCATGGCAGTGAACCCCTTAGCAGCTAACTCTTTAAACCTAAATGAAACAACATGGCACATATGATTTACTTCTGAGAACTAAGCATTGTGTGCAGAGATTTTACAGCTCTCTCCTTTCCTCCAGTGTTTGTGCAAACATTCCTATCTGTAACACGAGCGTTTAGTATGTAGGATTAACATAAACGAGTGTATAGCAGCTAACTCTTTAAACCTATTATGAGGATGTCTCATGGGCTTTACTTTAGGGAACTAAGCATTGAGTGCAGAGATTTTGCGGCTATCTCCTTTCCTTCAGTTTTGTGCTAATATGCCTATCTCTAAAACTGGCATTTACACTATAGGAAAGCAAAACCGGGGGTATAGCAGCGAACTCTTAAGCCTACCAGAAAAAGCATGGTACATTTGATATGAAACAACATGGCACATATGATCTACTTCTGAGAACTAAGCATTGTGTGCCGAGATTTTGCATCTATCTCCTTTCCTTCAGTTTTTGTGCTAACATTCCTATCTATACAACTAGCATTTACTATATAGGAAAGCATAGCCATGGGTATAGCATCTTACTCTTTAATCCTACTTGAAAGAGGGTGTCATATATGCTTTACTTTAAGGAACTAAGCATTGAGTGCAGAGATTTTGTGGCTATCTCCTTTCCTTCTGTTTTTGTGCTAACATTCCTATCTGTAAAGCTACGATTTACTACATAGGAAACCACAACCGTGGGTATAGCAGCTAAATCTTTAAACATAAATGAAACAACATGGCACATATATTTTACTTTTGAGAACTAAGCATTGTTTGCAATGATTTTACAGCCATCTCCTTTCCTTCAGTATTTGTGCTAACATTCCTATCTCAAAAACTAGCATTTACTATATAGGAAAGCATAACAAGGGTATAAGAGCTAACTCTTTAAACCTACATGAAAGAGGATGTCACATTTGCTTTACTGTAGGAAACTAAGCATTGAGTGCAGAGATTTTGTGGCTATCTCCTTTCCATCCGTTTCTGTGCTAACATTCCTATTTCTAAAACTAGCCTTTACACTATAGGGAAGCATAACTGGGGGTATAGCAGCTAACTCTTTAAACCTACCTTAATAAGTATGGTACATATGATTTACTTTTGAGAACAGTGCATTGTGTGCAGAGATTTTGCAGCTATCTCCTTTCCTTCAGTTTTTGTGCTAACATTCCTATCTCTAAAAATAGCATTTACTATAAAGGAAAGCATAACCGTGGGTATACCAGCTAACTCTTCATGCCTAAATGAACAACACATGGCACATATGATTTACTTCTGAGAAGTAAGCATTGCGTGCAGAGATATTGCAGCTATACCGTTTCCTTCAGTTTTTGTGCTGACATTCCTATCTCTAAAACTAGCATTTCCTATGTAGGAAAGCATAACCGAGGGTATAGCATCTAACTCTTTAAACCTATATGAAACAACATGGCACATATGATTTACATCTGAGAACTAAGCATTGTGTGCAGAGATTTTGCAGCTCTCTCCTTTCCTTCAGTTTTTGTGCTAATATTTCTATCTCTAAAACTAGCGTTTATTATATAAGAAGCAGAACTGAAGGTATACCAGCTAACACTTCAAACCTAAATGAAACAATATGGCACATATGATTTTCCTCTGAGAACTAAACATTGTGTGCTGAGATTTTGCAGCTATCTCCTTTCCTTCATTTTTAGTGCTAACATTCCTACCATTAAAACTAGCATTTACTGTATACGAAAGCATAACTGAGGGTATAGCAGTTAACTCTTTAAACTTAAATGAAACCACATGGCACATATGATTTGCTTCTGAGAGCTAAGCATTGTATGCAGAGATTTTGCAGCTATCTCCTTTCCTTCATTTTTTGTGCTAACATTCCTTTCACTAAAACTACTATTTCCTGTATACGAAAGCATAACCGGGGGTATAGCTGCTAACTCTTTAAACCTAAATGAAACTACATGACACATAGGATTTACTTCTTAGAACTAAGCATTGAGTGCAGAGATTTTGCAGCTATCTCCTTTCCTTCAGTTTTTGTGCTAACATTACTATCTCTAAAACTAGTAATTAATCTATAGGAAAGCATAACAGAGGGTATAGCAGCTAACTCTTCAAACATAAATGAAAGAACATGGCACATATGGTTTAATTCTGAGAAGTAAGCATTCTGTGCAGAGATTTTGCAGGTATCTCCTTTCCTTCAGTTTTTGAGCTAACATTCCTACCTCTAAAACTAGCTTTTACTATATAGGAAAGCATAACCGAGGGTACAGCCGCTAACTCTTTAAACCTAAATGAAACAACATGGCACATATGATTTACTTCAGAGAACTAAGCATTGAGTGCAGAGATTTTGCAGCTATCTCCTTTCCTTTAGTATTTTGTGCTAACATTCCTATCCGTAAACCTAGCATTTATTGTATAGGAAAGCAAAACCGCAGGTATAGGAGCTAACTCTTTAAACTTACCTGAAAAATCATGGTGCATATGATTTAATTCTGAGAACTAATAATTGTGTGCAGAGATTTTCCTGTTATCTCCTTTCCTTCAGTTTATGTGGTAGCATACCTATCTCTAAAACTAGCATTTACTATATAGGAAAGCATAACCGAGGGTATAGCAGCTAACTCATTATACCTACTTGAAAGAGGATGTCACATGTGCTTTACTTTAGGGAACTATGCATTGATTGCAGGGATTTGTGGCTAACTCCTTTCATTCAGTTTTGTGCTAACAATCCTATCTCTAAAACTAGCATTTACTCAATAGGAAAGCATAACCGGGGGTATAGCAGCTAACTCTTTGAACCTAAATGAAACAACATGGCACATATGATCTACTTCTGAGAACTGAGCATTGTGTGCAGAGATTTTGCAGCTATGTCCTTTCCGTCAGTTTTTATGCTAACATTCCTATCTCTAAAACTAGCATTTACTATATAGAAGGCATAACCGAGGTTATAGCAGCTAACTCTTTAAACCTACTTGGAAGAAGATGTTACATGTGCTTTACTTCTTTTTTTTAATTTTTAATTTTATTTTATTGAGTTTGTAATAATATTACATTAAATATATATATATATATATATATATATATATATATATATATATATGAGGTCCCTTTGAACCCTACGAACCCCACCCCACCTCTCCCCACCCAGCAACCCTCCCTCCCATCATCATGACAGAGCAATTTCATTTGGCAAGTACATCTCTGGGCACCCCCGCACCCCATGGTCAACAGTTCACACCATGGCCCACACTCCCCCATTCCATCCAGTGGGCCCTGTGAGGATTCATAATATCAGGTGATTGCCCCTGAAGCACCATCCAGGGCAGCTCCATGTCCCAAAGACGCCTCCACCTCTCATCTCTTCCTGCCTTTCCCCATACCCATCAGCCATCATGTCCACTTTTCTCAATCCAATGCCACCTTTTCTATGTGGACATTGGATTGGTTGTGTCCATTGCACCTCTATGTCAAGAGGAGGGTCAGATTCCACATGGATGCTGGATGCAATCCTCCCACTTTCAGTTGTAATCACTCTAGGCTCCACGGTGTGGTGGTTGTCCTTCTTCAACTCCATCTTAGCTGAGTGTGGTGAGCCCAATAAGTCAGATTGTAGGCGCTGGAGTCTGTTGAGGCTCAGGACCTGGATATCACATTGTCAGTCCAGAGATTCAAATCCCCTAAATATATCTTAAACCCCGACACTCACTGCACCTCCAGCACATTAGCATGAAAGTCTTATGAAGAGAGATCCCATCTGAGTCCAGATTCATCACACATAAACACCAGTTCCAAAGAGGGGCCATCTGACCTGGTAGTTAACCCCATTGGCCATGACCATAACTCCCATGGGTCTCTTTAACCCTCGAAGTAACCGATATCTGGGGTTGTATCTGCTTTACCTGTCTCTCAGACTCTGCTCAGTTGTGCCTAAGGGCAATCATTCTGACAGCATCCAGACTCTTTTTTAGAGAGTCGTATCCATATAAACTCATTTCTCCTTTCCATTTCCCCCTTACATTGGGTCAAACAGCATTTTAAAGGCATGTTATTTTATGTAGACAGGAATATTCCCCTGATCCGCGTTGAACCTTCCGTATGAGGTCATTTTACAGTTGCATCATCAGTTGGTAGTTGATAGTGGTCCATCGGTGCCAGGGACGCTCATCCCCGGGTGTCATGTCCCACGCTGGGTGGAAGGCATTGCATTTACATGCTGAGTTTGGCTTCGAGACTGACCACATTTGAGTAACATAAAGGCTGACAGAAGGAAATTCCCAGGCACAATGCTGCTCTAGGCCTTGTTCTTATTTTAGGCTTATCAGCTCACAAGCATAGTCATTAGCATCATGGGCTCACTGTTGAACCCTCACTCCCTCCCGGTCCCCGCCGCTGCACCTGGGAGACTGTCACTGCTCCTCTAGCGACCACGACAGAGCACCACTGGCCAGGAACCCAGTACCCCCCCTACTGTGGTTTTTAATTGTTTCCACTATGAGTATATCCAAACATTACCATGCACCCTGGACATATGTTCTGTACAGCTCCCTGTCAGCCATATACCCCCTGTCAATGGTATCCCATACCAGTATTCCTCCATTGCCTTTGTTGAAACACTCTGTGATCCAGAACTCCCTGAAATTTGAAGCCCAATAAAATGTCAGGGTCCCTTACTAGGAAATGGCATATAGCGATAGGTTTAAACGTTATATAAAGAATACGTGTTGACTTGGAAAAAATTCTACATCCTATCTTCCCCCCCCCCCTAATTATTGGCTTTCTCTTCACAGGAGCCCTAGACCACAGCAATGCATATATATAGTATACAGCACTCCCATACATCCACCACAAAACCTTTCCCTTCCAGAGCGATACTCTTACACCCTATTCACATCATATTTACTTAACGTAATGTACAGAGTCTGACACAATAGCTTTCAAACAAGGTGACATTTGTGCTTACATTGAGGTGTATACTTTAGGATACACAGTTTTTTACATTCTTAGTTATCCTATGTTTTACATTATGGTTTACATTATCAGTCTGTCATCTCCTATATGTTATGCTGTAATATTACATGTTTTATATCCATCCTTGTGTACTCTCACGAAACTCCTCTCTTACCCCCCATTTACCTTGGTTACACACATTTAACGTCCATTTTCCCTTCCACCTTGGTGCCCACAGTGACAGCCAGCCTCCGTTTCCCGAGGAGCCACTTCCAGATATAGATTGAATAGTGTTCAGGGTCTAACTTGCTCAACTGCCCCAATGCCCTGGGAGCCACCCTTTCTCTCGAGGGATACAGTTCCCTCTATTTGATGGCATTAGTCCTCCCCAGGATGTGGGTCCACCCCCACTCTCACTAATTGGGTTTCTACCCCATGGTGTCACCCACTCTGGCAGAATGAGCATTTAAACATTCCCCAGGAGCCCGTCCTGCATCAGACCCTCCCCTCCGAGCATTCTAAACAGGTAACCCTCTTTATTATATTTTGATATGATTTTCTCGGTATTTTACTCTCCCCCAACACCTGACCCTCTCCTGTGATCGTATGCTACCCCTGCCTCCCCCCACTGTTGGGCAATGTTACCCATCCGCCCATCCCCAGCCTCCCTCAAACCCGCAAAGCCCCAACCAAAGGCAACCCCAGCCCCCCTTTTATCTCTTCTTTGTGTTCATACTTACCACCATCTCGTCTTAAATTCCACCCCTGTAGACATCGGCTCACATCCTTCCTCCACCCTCCGATTTCTTGTAAGCCTATCGTTCAGTCTCTTGCTATCTAGGGCAGCTTGGTTATTTCAAATCATTGAGGTCATGTAGTATTTGTCCTTTAATGTCTGGGTTGCTTCACTCAACATAAGGTTCTCAAGATTCATCTATGTTATCACATGTGTTTGTAGTGTGTTTGTTCTTACAGCCGAGTAGTATTCCATTGTGTGTATATACCACATTTTATTGATCCACTCATCTGTTGATGGGCATTTGGGTTGATTCCAACTTTTGGCCATAGTGAACAATGCTGCTATGAACATTGGTGTACATATATCGGTTTGCGTCCTTGTTTTCAGTTCTGCTGGGTATATACCCAGCAGTGGTATTGCTGGGTCATATGGCAAATCTATGGCTAGTTTTTTGAGAAACCGCCATACTGTCCTCCAGAATGGTTGGATCCTTCTGTATTCCCACCTGCAGTGGATGAGTGTTCCCCTTTCTTCACATCCTCTCCAGCACTTGTATTCTTCTGTTTTTTTCATAGCTGCCAATCTTATGGGTGTAAGATGGTATCTCATTGTGGTTTTGATTTGCATTTCCCTGATAGCTAGAGATTTGGAACATTTTTTAATGTGCTTTTTTGCCATTTGTATTTCTTCTTTGGAGAAGTGTCTGTTTAAGTCTTTTTCCCATTTTTTAAATGGGTTGTTTATCTTTTTATTTTCAAGATATAGGAGTTCTTTATATATGAAAGTTATAAGTTTCTTATCAGATATATGATTGCCAAATATTTTCTCCCACTCTGTGGGCTCCCTTTTTACTTTCTTGACAAACTCCTTTAGGTGCAAAAGGCTTTACTTTTGAGGAAGTCCCATTTATCTATTAGTTCTTTTGCTGCTCGTGCTTTTGCTGAGATATTCATAAATCCATTACCTATTACAAGGTCCTGTAGATGTTTCCCTACACTGCTTTCTAAGGTTTTTATGGTCTTGGCTCTTATATTTAGGTCTTTGATCCATCTTGAGTTGATCTTTGCATAGGATGTGAGATGGTAATCCTCTTTCATTCTTCTACATATGGCTATCCAGTTCTCCAGACACCATTTGTTGAATAGGCCACTCTCTCCCAGTTGAGAGGGTTTGGTGGCTTTATCGGATATTATGTGGCTATATATGTGAGGTTCTATATCAGAGCTTTCAATTTGATTCCATTGGTCTATGTGTCTCTCCTTATGCCAATAACATTCTATTTTCACCACCGTAGCTTTGTAGTATGTTTTGAAGTCAGGTAGTGTGATTCCTCCAGTTTCGTTTTTCTTTTTCAGTATGTCTTTGGCTATTCTGGGTCTCTTTCCTTTCCAAATAATTTTCATAGTTAGTTTTTCTAGTTCCCTAAAGAAGGCTGCGTTGATTTTTATTGGGATAGCATTGAATGTGTAGATCAGTTTTGGTATGATAGACCTCTTAATAATGTTCAGTCTTCCTATCCATGAACAAGGAATAGTCTTCCATTTATTCAGGTCTTCTTTGATTTCCTTGAACAATCTTGTATAGTTCTCGGTGTATAATTTCTTCACCTCTTTAGTTAAATTTATTCCTAAGTATTTGATTTTTTTATTTACTATTGTGAGTGGTATTTGTTTCTTGATTTCCTCCTGATCTTGCTCATTATTGGTGTACAGAAATACTACTGATTTTTGCGCATTGACCTTATAACCTGCAATTTTACTAAACTCATTTATGAGTTCTAGAATCTTTGTTGTAGATCTCTCAGGGTTTTCTATGTATAGGATCATGTCATCTGCAAATAATGACATTTTGACTTCTTCCTTTCCAATTTGAATGCCTTTTATTTCTGGCTCTTGCCTCAGTGCTCGAGCAAGTACTTCTAAGACAATGTTAAATGGGAGTGGAGACAGTGGGCATCCTTGTCTTGTTCCTGAGTTTAGAGGGAAGGAGTCTAGAATTTCACCATTGTACACAATATTGACTTTAGGTTTTTCATATATACTCTTTATCATGTTCAAAAATTTTCTTGTATTCCAATCTTTTGGAGTGTTTTTATCAAGAAAGGGTGCTGTATTTTGTCAAACGCTTTTTCTGCATCAATAGATATAATCATGTGATTTTTTTCCTTCAATCTGTTTATATGGTGTACTACGTTGATTGATTTTCTTATGTTGAGCCATCCTTGCATACCTGGGATGAATCCCACTTGGTCGTGGTGTATAATTCGTTTAATGTGTTGTTAAATACAATTAGCAGGTATTTTGTTAAGTATTTTTGCGTCTAGGTTCATTAGAGAAATTGGTCTGTAATTTTCCTTTCTTGTGATGTCTTTGTTTGGCTTTGGTACTAGGGTAATGTTGGCATCATAGAAGGAGTTGGGTAATGTTCTTTCTGTTTCGATGTTTTGGAATAGTTTCAGCAGGATTGGTGTCAGTTCTTTCCGGAATGTTTTGTAGAATTCACCTGTGAAGCCATCTGGCCCTGGGCTTTTCTTGGTTGGGTGATTTTTTAATAACCGATTCTATCTCTCTGCTTGGGATTGGATTGTTAAGATCATCAATTTCTTCTTTTGTCAATATGGGCTGCTTATGTGTTTCTAGGAATTTGTCCATTTCCTCTAGATTGTCATTTTTGTTGGAATATAGTGTTTCAAAATATCCTCTTATGAAAGTCTTTATTTCTGTGGGGTCAGTGGTGATATCGCCTTTCTCATTTCTTATTTTGTGTATTTGCATCTTCTCTCTTTTTTTCTTTGTTAGTGTCGCTAAAGGTTTGTCAATTTTGTTAATCTTCTAAAAAAACCAGCTCTTGGTCTTGTTTATCTGTTCAAGTGCTTTCTTATTTTCTATTTCATTTAGTTCTGCTCTTATCTTTGTTATTTCCTTCCTTCTTCTTCCTGTTGGGTTACTTAGTTGTTGTTTTTCTAATTCCTTCAAATGTGCTGTTAGTTCTTCACTTTTTGCTCTTTCTTCTTTTTTGATATATGAATTTATGGCTATAAACTTCCCTGTCAGTACTGCTTTTGCTGCATCCCATAAATTTTGGTATGTTGTGTTATCATTATCATTTGTTTCAAGGTAGTCATTGATTTCTTTTGAGATTTCCTCTTTGACCCCCCTGTTTTTCTAAGAGTGTGCTGTTTAATTTCCAAATCGTGGTGTGAAATCTGGGCTTCTGTCCCTTGCAAATCTCCAGCTTGACTCCACTGTGGTCAGATATAATGTTTTGTATGATTTCAATCTTTCTGAATTCGTTCAGCCTTTCTTTGTGGCCTAGCATATGATCTATCTTGGAGAATGATCCATGTGCGCTTGAGAAAAATGTATATCCTGCTGTGTTTTGGTGTAGTGATCTATATATATCTATTAGATCCAGCTCCTCTAATATACTGTTCAGATGTTTTTTTTCTATGGTGATTCTCTTTTGAGATGTTCTGTCCAGAGTTGATAGTGGTGTATTAAAATCCCCCACTATAATTGTAGATGTATCTATTGTTTCACTTAGTTTTTCCAGTGTTTTCCTGACATATTTAGAGGCACCCTTGTTAGGGGCATAAATATTTATGATTGTTCGATCTTCTTGACAGATTTTCCCTTTCACTAAAATGTAGTATCCTTCTTTGTCTCTCACAATTGTTTCACATTTAAAGTCTATTTTGTCTGATATTAATATAGCTACTCCTGCCTTTTCTTGGTTATTGTTAGCTTGTATGATTGTTTTCCAGCCATTCACTTTCAATCTCCATGCATCTCTGGGTCTAAGATGTGTCTCTTGTAGACAGCATACGGATGGGTCATATTTCCTTATCCAATGTCCCAGTCTGAATCTTTTGATAGGTGAGTTTAATCCGTTGACATTCAGTGTTATTACTATCAAGGAATTATTTGTGTTAGCCATATTTTGATTGGATTTGTGTTTGTCATATTTTGTTTGTATATATTTTTTTTGTCTTTTTTGTTGTTGTTGTTGGTCTTATACTCTCCTCCAACTCTGCCTTTCCTGTTTTTTCCTTTCTCCCTGTAGAACTCCCCTTAGAATTTCTTGAAGGGGAGGTTTCTTGTTGGTATACTCTTTCAGTTTCTGTTTGTCTGCGAATATTTTGAACTCTCCATCATGTTTGAATGCTAGTTTACCTGGATTGAGTATCGTTGGTTGGAAATTTTTTTTCCTTTATTACCTTAACTATATCATACCACTGCCTCCTTGCCTCCATGGTTTCAGAAGAGAAATCAGCACTTAATCTTATGGAGCTTCCCTTGTATGTGATGGATTTCTTTTCTCTTGCTGCTTTTAGGATTTTCTCTTTGTGTTGAGCATTGGATAATTTGACGAGTATATGTCTTGGGGTGGGCCTGTTGGGGTTTATGACCAGTGGAGTGCGCTGTGCTTCTTGGATATGTACGTCTGTCTCTTTCAGTAGATTTGGGAAGTTTTCAGCCATTATTTCCTGCAATACTCCTTCTGACCCCTTTCCCTTCTCCTCACCTTCTGGAATGCCTATAATACGTATGTTTGAGCGTTTTGCATTGTCATTCAGGTCCCTAAATCCTAACTGGATTTTTTCTATCTTTTTATGGACCCCTTCTACTATCTGTTTGATTTCTGATGTACTGTCTTCCACATCACTAATTCCCTGCTCTGCCTCTTCTAGTCTGTTGATATTTGCTGCAAGTGCATTTTTGATTTCTTGAACTGTGGTGTTCATTCCCATCATGTCTGTTATGTTTTTGCGTATGTCTGCAATTTCCCCTCCCAGTGTGGTCTTCATGTTGTTAACCTCTTTCATTACTTCATCAAATTTGTTGGTGATAAATGTTGTGAGATCTTTCATTGCTTGTGCGAAGTTCTGCTCCCCTTCCTGATTTTTAGTTTGTTGATTGGATTCAGCCATGTTTTCCTGATTACTGATTTGGTTTGTCAATTTTTGTTGCTTTC
Organism: Dasypus novemcinctus; assembly: GCF_030445035.2. Classification (NCBI taxonomy): domain Eukaryota; kingdom Metazoa; phylum Chordata; class Mammalia; order Cingulata; family Dasypodidae; genus Dasypus; species Dasypus novemcinctus. The sequence continues at coordinate 232,786 of NW_026688197.1, forward strand.
TGGTCATCCTTTTATCTTGACGGGTTTAATCAGTTCCTTAGCTTCTTTGTCTAGTCTTGGAGATTAATTAGCTGTTATTTTTGTGTAAGTGTTATATCTTCTTTTTGTCACTTTGTTCTTCTTATTCTAATTTCTTGTTGCTGGTTAAGTTCACTTTAAAGGAAATTACTAGTGCCAGGGAAAGGCAATTGTGTAAGCAAGGAAAAAGTGTAGAATTGTATTGGTGATATATGTTAACAAAGCAAGAATATGAGATCTGGGAGGATGGAGGTTAGATTCATGTAGATTGTGTAGAGTTATAGCTGTAGGTAGAGTACCTTTTATGAGGTAGATGCCTGAATATGGGAGGAATATGGTATGAACTACAAAGCTATTGTTTTCGTGAGAGAGGGAAAAAGAAAAGAAAGGTAATAGTTTCAAGAGTGGATGCCAGACAGAAAACAGAACAAAGATATTAGAAATTAAGAGTTAGACACATTGTGGATCAAAGAACGGGAGGTGGGGGGTGGAATATAGGAGAGACAGTAGATGATAGTGGATATCAAGATGCAGGGAAAGGGGGATAGTGTAGGTAGCCTAAATCAGTTCACACAGAAATGAGGCAGTGGAGGATGGGAAAACCCAGCAAATGTGAGGTGTTCCCTGTAGCACCTATTGTATACTTGAATTAAAATGAAATAAGTGGAAAATGAGGGACAAGAGGGAAAGAGAAAACCGAAAAAGAAAAACTAATTATAATAAAGAAAAAAAGAAAGACAGGAAGAAAGGAAGAAAGAAAAAGAGGATGGGCAAAACGTTGGGAACAGATAGGGGGAAGAGAGATACAGGTATACACGTGTCACAATTGCAACACTATCTACAACAACAAGGAAAAAAATCCCTAAATAACTGTATTAAAAAAAAGGACTTTGGGGGTCACGCTAGGAGAAAAGACTAGGGGATAATGCAATATTAGCAATCAGGGCGTCAAAAAGAGTAAAAAATAAGATAAAGTGAAAATAAAAACAAAACAATATGAGCCAATAAAGATAAAACGCAAACGTTAAGGTCCAGGGCACTCAAGGACCCCAGGTAGACCCCAGGGCATGATGGATTCAGGGGTGGAAAGTCTGAGACACTGAAGACTCAAGAGGTGTGAGTCTGGGGTGTGGACCGCCAGAGTCCAGGGGACCCAGACCTGGCAACCTCAAATCTGGTCCACAGGAAGCTTAGGAGCCCCACAGTGAAACACAGCCCTCAGGGATCCCCGTAGCTGGGTGCCAGCCCCGTGGGGGAAGCCAGGTCCGCAAACTCTATATTAAATGTCTGATCCCTGCAATTCTATCAGATATCTCCTTTCCTTCAGTTTTTGTGCTAACATTCCTATCTGAAAAAGTAGCATTTCATTTATAGGAAAGCATAACCGAGGGTATAGCAGCTAACTCTTTAAACCTAAATGAAACAACATGGCACATATGATTTACCTCTGAGAACTAAACATTGTGTGCAGAGATATTGCTGCTATTTCCTTTAATTCAGTTTTTGTGCTAACATTCCTATCTCTAAAACTGGCTTTCACACTAAGGGAAGCCTAACCGGGGATATAGCAGCTAACTCTTTAAACCTAACTGAAAAAGCATGGTACATATGATTTACTTCTGAGAACTAGGCATTGTGTGCAGAGATTTTGCAGCTATCTCCTTTCCTTCAGTTTTTGTGCTAACATTTATATCTCTAAGACTAGTATTTCCTATATAGGAAAGCATAACGGGGGGTATAGCAGCTAACTCTTTAAACCTACATTAAAAAGCATGGTACATATGATTTACTTCTGAGAACTATGCATTGTGTGCAGAGATTTTGCAGTTATCTCCTTTCCTTCAGTTTTTGTCCTAACATTCCTATCTCTAAAACAAGCATTTACATTCTAGGAAAGCATAATCGGGGATATAGCAGCTAACTCTTTAAACCTACCTGAATAAGCATTGTACATATGATTTACTTCTGAGAACTAAGCATTTTGTGCAGAGATTTTGCAGCTATCTCCTTTCCTTCAGTTTTTGTGTTAAAATTCCTGTCTGTAAAACTAGCCTTTCCTATATAGGAAAGCCTAACCTAGGGTATAGCCGCTAACTCTTTAAACCTAAATGAAACAACATGGCACATATGAATTACTTCTGAGAAGTAAGCATTGTGTGCAGAGATTTTGCAGCTATCTACTTTCCTTCAGTTTTTGTGCTAACATTCCTCTCTCTAAAACTAGTATTTACACTATAGGAAAGCATAACCGGGGTTAGAGCAGCTAACTCTTTAAACCTACCTGAATAAGCATGGTACATATGTTTTACTTCTGAGAACTAACCATTGTGTGCAGATTTTCTAGCTATCTTCTTTCCTTCAGTTTTTGTGCTAACATACCTATCTGTAAAACTAGCATTTCCTATCGAGGAATGCATAACCGAGGGTATAGCAGCTAACTCTTTAAATGTAAATGAAACAACATGGCACATATGATTACCTTCTGAGAACTAAGCATTGTGTGCAGAGATTTTGCAGCTATCTCCTTTCCTTAAGTTTTTGTGCTAACATTCCTATCTCTAAAGGTATCATTTATACTATAGGAAAGCCTAACCGGGGGTATAGCAGCTAACTCTTTAAAACTACCTGAAAAATCATGGTACATATGATTTACTTCTGAGAACTAAGCATTGTGTGCAGAGATTTTGCAGCTATCTCCTTTCCTTCAGTTTTTGTGCTAACATTCCTATCTCTAAAACTAGCATTTCCGATATAGGGAACCATAACCGAGGGTATAGCAGCTAACTCTTTAAACCTAAATGAAACAACATGGCACATATGATTTACTTTTGAGAACTAAACATTGTGTGCAGAGACTTTGCAGCTGTCTCTTTTTCTTCAGTTTTTGTGATAACAATCATATCTCTAAACCTAGCATTTCCTATATATGAAAGCATAACCGAGGGTATAGCCGCTCTTTTTTTTTTTATCTTTATTTTTTTTATTTTTTTTATTTTTTTAAATTTTTTTTATTGACTTTGTAATAATATTACATTGAAAATATATATGTGAGGTCCCATTCAACCCCACCCTCCCACACCTCCTCCCCCCCCCACAACACTCGTTCCCATCATCATGACACATCCATTGGATTTGGTAAGTACATCTTTGGGCACCTCTGCACCTCATAGACAATGGTTCACATCATGGCCCATACTCTCCTCCATTCCATCCAGTGGGCCCTGTGAGGATTTACAATGTCCGGTGATTACCTCTGAAGCACCATCCAGGGCAGCTCCATGTCCCAAAGATGCCTCCACCTCTCATCTCTTCCTGCCTTTCCCCATACCCATCGTCCACCATGTCCACTTTTCCCAATCCAATGCCACCTTTTCTATGTGGACATTGGATTGGTTGTGTCCATTGCACCTCTATGTCAAGAGGAGGCTCAGATTCCACATGGATGCTGGATGCAATCCTCCCATTTTCAGTTGTAATCACTCTAGGCTCCATGGTGTGGTGGTTGTCCTTCTTCAACTCCATCTTAGCTGAGTGTGGTAAGTCCAATAGATCAGATTGTAGGTGCTGGAGTCTGTTGAGGCTCAGGACCTGGCTATCACATTGTCAGTCCAGAGATTCAAATCCCCTAAATATATCTTAAACCACAACATTTACTGCACCTCCAGCACATTAGCATGAAAGTCTTATGAAGGGAGATCCCATCTGAGTCCAGATTCATCACACATAAACACCATTTCCAAAGAGGGGCCATCTGCCCTGGTAGTTAACCCCATCGGCCATGACCATAACTCCCATGGGTCTCTTTAGCCCTCAAAGGAACCAATATCTGGGGGTTGTATCTGCTTTATCTGTCTCTCTGACTCTGCTCAGTTGTGCATGAGGGCAATCCTTCTGCCAGCCTCCAGACTCTTTTTTAGAAACTCGTAGCCATATAAACTCATTTCTCCTTTCCATTTCCCCCTTACTTTAGGTCAAACAGCATTTTAAAGTTATGGTATTTTATGTAGACATGGATATTCTGCTGATCCGCATTGAACATTCCTTATAAGGTCATTTTCCAGTTGCATCATCAGTTGGTAGTTGATAGTGGTCCGTCGGTGCCAGGGAGGCTCATCCCCGGGTGTCATGTCCCACGCTGGGGGGAAGGCATTGCATTTACATGCTGAGTTTGGCTTCGAGAGTGGCCACATTTGAGTAACATGAAGGCTGACAGGAGGAAATTCCCAGGCACAATGTTGCTCTAGGCCTTGTTCTTATTTTAGGTTTATCAGCTCGCAAGCATAGTCATTAGCATCAGGGGCTCACTGTTGAACCCTCCCTCCCTCCCGGTCCCCGCCACTGTACCTGGGAGACTGTTGCTGCTCCCCTACGGACCATGACAGAGCACCACTGGCCAGGAACACTGTACCCCCCCTACTGTGGTTTTTAATTGTTGCCACTATGAGTATATCCAAACATTACCATGCACCCTGGACATATGTTCTGTACAGCTCCCTGTCAGCCATATATCACCTGTGATTGGCATCCCATACCAGTATCCCTCCATTGCCATTGTTGAAACACTCTGTGATCCAGAACTCCCCGAAATTTGAAGCCCAATATAATGTCATGGTCCCTTACTAGAGAATGGCATATAGCGATGTGTTTAAAGGATAGATAAAGAACTTGGATAAAGTTAGATAAAGAACTTAGATAAAGAATGTTGACTTGAAAAAATTCCACATCCTATCTTTTTCTTCCCCCCCCCCTAATTATTCAGCTTTTCTTCACAGGAGTCCTAGACCACAGCAATGTATATATATAATATACAGCACTCCCACACATCCACCAGAAACCCTTTTCCCTTCCACAGTGATACTCTTACGCCCTATTCATATCATATTTACTTAAAGTGATGTACAGAGTCTGAGACATTAGCTTTCTAACAAGGTGACATCTGTGCTTACATTATGGTGCATACTTTAGGATACACAGTTCTCTACATTTTTAGTTATCCTATGTTTTACATTATGGTTTACATTATCAGTCTGTCATCTCCTATATGTTATGGTGTAATATTACATGTTTTATATCCATCCTTGTGTACTCTCAAAAAACTCCTCTCTTACCCCCTATTTACTTTGGTTCCACACATTTAACGTCCATTTTCCCTTCCACCTTGGTGCCCACAGTGACAGCCAACCTCCGTTTCCTGAGGAGCCACTTCCAGAGATAGATGGAATAGTGTTCAGGGCCTAACTTGCTCAACTGCCCCAATGCCCTGGGAGCCACCCTTTCTCTCGAGGGATACAGTTCCCTCTATTTGATGGCATTAGTCCTCCCCAGGATGTGGGTCCACCCCCACTCTCACTAATTGGGTTTCTACCCCATGGTGTCACCCACTCTGGCAGAATGAGCATTTAGACATTCCCCAGGAGCCCGTCCTGCATCAGACCCTCCCCCCGAGCATTCTAAACAGGTAACCCTCTTTATTATATTTTGATATGATTTTCTCGGCATTTTACTCTCCACCAACACCTGACCCTCTCCTGTGTTCGTATGCTACCCCTCCCTCCCACCCAGTTTTGGGCAACGTTACCCATCCGTCCCTCCCCAGCCACCCTCAAACCCGCAAAGCCCCAACCAAAGGCAACCCCTTGCCCCCCTTTTACCTCTTCTTTGTGTTCATACTTACCACCATCTCATCTTAAATTCCATCCCTGCAGATATCGGCTCATATCCTTCCTCCTCCCTCCGATTTCCTGTAAGCCTATCTTTCAGTCTCTTGCTATCTAGGGCATCTTGCTTATTTCATATCATTGAGGTCATGTAGTATTTGTCCTTCAATGTCTGGGTTGCTTCACTCAACATAAGGTTCTCAAGATTCATCCATGTTATCACATGTGTTTGTAGTGTGTTTGTTCTGACAGCCGAGTAGTATTCCATTGTATGTGTATACCACATTTTACTGATCCACTCATCTGTTATGGGCATTTGGGTTGATTCCAACTTTTGGCAATAGTGAACAATGCTGCTATGAACATTGGTGTACATATATCGGTTTGTGTCCTTGTTTTCAGTTCTGCTGGGTATATACCCAGCAGTGGTATTGCTGGGTCATATGGCAAATCTATGGCTAGTTTTTTGAGAAACCGCCATACTGTCCTCCAGAATGGTTGGATCCTTCTGCATTCCCACCAGCAGTGGATGAGTGTTCCCCTTCCTTCACATCCTCTCCAGCACTTGTATTCTTCTGTTTTTTTCATAGCTGCCAATCTTATGGGTGTAAGATTGGTCTCATTGTAGTTTTGATTTGCATTTCCCTGATAGCTAGAGATTTGGAACATTTTTTCATGTGCTTTCTTGCCATTTGTATTTCTTCTTCGGAGAAGTGTCTGTTTAAGTCTTTTCCCATTTTTTAAATGGGTTGTTTATCTTTTTATTTTCAAGATATAGGAGTTCTTTATATATGCAAGTTATAAGTTTCTTATCAGATATATGATTGCCAAATATTTTCTCCCACTGTGTGGGCTCCCTTTTTACTTTCTTGACAAACTCCTTTGAGGTGCAGAAGGCTTTAATTTTGAGGAAGTCCCATTTATCTATTAGTTCATTTGCTGCTCGTGCTTTTGGTGACATATTCATAAATCCATTTCCTATTACAAGGTCCTGTCGATGTTTCCCTACACTGCTTTCTAAGGTTTTTATGGTCTTGGCTCTTATATTTAGGTCTTTGATCCATTTCTTGAGTTGATCTTTGTATAAGGTGTGAGATGGTAATCCTCTTTCATTCTTCTACATATGGCCATCCGGTTCTCCAGAAACCATTTGTTGAATAGGCCACTCTCTCCCAGTTGAGAGGGTTTGGTGGCTTTATCGAATATTATGTGGTTGTATATGTGAGGTTCTATATCAGAGCTTTCAATTCGATTCCATTGGTCTATGTGTCTCTCCTTATGCATATACCATGCTGTTTTCACCACCGTAGCTTTATAGTATGTTTTGAAGTCAGGTAGTGTGATTCCTCCAATTTCGTTTTTCTTTTTCAGTATGTCTTTGGCTATTCGGGGTCTCTTTCCTTTCCAAATAAATTTCATAGTTAGTTTTTCTAGTTCCTTAAAGAAGGCTGCGTTGATTTTTATTGGGATTGCATTGAATGTGTAGATCAGTTTTGGTAGGATAGACATCTTAATAATGTTCAGTCTTCCTATCCATGAACAAGGAATAGTCTTCCATTTATTTAGGTCTTCTTTGATTTCCTTGAACAATCTTGTATAGTTCTCAGTGTATAAGTTCTTTACGTCTTTAGTTAAATTTATTCCTAAGTACTTGATTTTTTTATTTACTATTGTGAATGGTATTTGTTTCTTGATTTCCTCCTGATCTTGCTCATTATTGGTGTACAGAAATGCTACTGATTTTTGTGCATTGATCTTATAACCTGCGACTTTACTAAACTCATTTATGAGTTCTAGAATCTTCGATGTAGATCTCTCAGGGTTTTCTATGTATAGGATCATGTCATCTGCAAATAATGAAATTTTGACTTCTTCCTTTCCAATTTGAATGCCTTTTATTTCTGGTTCTTGGCTCAGTGCTCCAGCAAGTACTTCTAAGACAATGTTAAATAGGAGTGGAGACAGTGGGCATCCTTGTCTTGTTCCTGAGTTTAGAGGGAAGGAGTCTAGGATTTCTCCATTGTAAACAATATTGGCTTTAGGTTTTTCATATATACTCTTTATCATGTTCAAAAATTTCCCTTGTATTCCAGTCTTTTGGAGTGTTTTTATCAAGAAAGGGTGTTGTATTTTGTCAAATGCTTTTTCTGCATCAATAGATATAATCATGTGATTTTTTTCCTTCAATCTCTTTATATGGTGTATTACGTTGATTGATTTTCTTATGTTGAACCATCCTTGCATACCTGGGATGAATCCCACTTGGTCGTGGTGTATAATACGTTTAATGTGTTGTTGAATACGATTAGCAAGTATTTTGTTAAGTATTTTTGCGTCTAGGTTCATTAGAGAAATTGGTCTGTAATTTTCCTTTCTTGTGATGTCTTTGTTTGGCTTTGGTACTAGGGTAATGTTGGCATCATAGAAGGAGTTGGGTAATGTTCTTTCTGTTTCGATGTTTTGGAATAGTTTCAGCAGGATTGGTGTGAGTTCTTTCCAGAATGTTTTGTAGAATTCACCTGTGAAGCCATCTGGCCCTGGGCTCTTCTTAGTTGGGAGATTTTTAATAACTGATTCTATCTCTCTGCTTGGGATTGGTTTGTTAAGATCATCAATTTCTTCTTTTGTCAATATGGGCTGCTTATGTGTTTCTAGGAATTTGTCCATTTCCTCTAGATTGTCATTTTTGTTGGAATATAGTGTTTCAAAATATCCTCTTATGAAAGTCTTTATTTCTGTGGGGTCAGTGGTGATATCGCCTTTCTCATTTCTTATTTTGTGTATTTGAATCTTCTCTCTTTTTTTCTTTGTTAGTGTCGCTAAAGGTTTGTCAATTTTGTTAATCTTCTCAAAAAACCAGCTCTTGGTCTTGTTTATCTGTTCAAGTGCTTTCTTATTTTCTATTTCATTTAGTCCTGCTCTTATCTTTGTTATTTCCTTCCTTCTTCTTCCTGTTGGGTTACTTTGTTGTTGTTTTTCTAATTCCTTCAAATGTGCAGTTAGTTCTTCACTTTTTGCTCTTTCTTCATTTTTGATATATGAATTTATGGCTATAAACTTCCCTGTCAGTACTGCTTTTGCTGCATCCCATAAATTTTGGTATGTTGTGTTATCATTATCATTTGTTTCAAGGTAGTCATTGATTTCTTTTGAGATTTCCTCTTTGACCCACTGTTTATCTAAGAGTGTGCTGTTTAATTTCCAAATCGTGGTGTGAAATCTGGGCTTCTGTCCCTTGCAAATCTCCAGCTTGACTCCACTGTGGTCAGAGATAATGTTTTGTATGATTTCAATCTTTCTGAATTCGTTCAGCCTTTCTTTGTGGCCTAGCATATGATCTATCTTGGAGAATGATCCATATGCGCTTGAGAAAAATGTATATCCTGCTGTGTTTGGGTGTAACGATCTATATATGTCTATTAGATCGAGCTCCTCTAATATACTATTCAGATGTTTTGTTTCTTTGGTGATTCTCTTTTGAGATGTTCTGTCCAGAGGTGATAGTGGTGTATTAAAATCCCCCACTATAATTGTAGATGTATCTATTCTTTCACTTAGTTTTTCCAGCGTTTGCCTGACGTATTTAGAGGCACCCTTGTTAGGGGCATAAATATTTATGAAATTTCGATCTTCTTGATAGATTTTCCCTTTCACTAAAATGTAGTATCCTTCTTTGTCTCTCACAATTGTTTCACATTTAAAGCCTATTTTGTCTGATATTAATATAGCTACTCCTGCCTTTTCTTGGTTATTGTTAGCTTGTATGATTGTTTTCCAGCCATTCACTTTCAATCTCCATTCATCTCTGGGTCTAAGATGTGTCTCTTTTTTTGACAGCATACGGATGGGTCATATTTCCTTATCCAATGTCCCAGTCTGAATCTTTGATAGGTTAGTTTAATCCGTTGACATTCAGTGTTATTACTATCAAGGAATTATTTGTGTTAGCCATATTTTGATTGGATTTGTGTTTGTCATATTTTGTTTGTATATATTTTTTTGTCTTTTTTGTTGTTGTTGTTGGTCTTATACTCTCCTCCAACTCTGCCTTTCCTGTTTTTTCCTTTCTTCCTGCAGAACTCCCTTTAGAATTTCTTGAAGGGGAGGTTTCTTGTTGGTATACTCTTTCAGTTTCTGTTTGTCTGCAAATATTTTGAACTCTCCATCATGTTTGAATGCTAGTTTAGCTGGATAGAGTATTCTTGGTTGGAAATTATTTTCCTTTAGTACCTTGACTATATCATACCACTGCCTTCTTGCCTCCATGGTTTCAGATGAGAAATCAGCACTTAATCTAATTGAGCTTCCCTTGTACGTGATGGTTTTCTTTTCTCTTGCTGCTTTTAGGATTTTCTCTTTGTGTTGAGCATTGGATAATTTGATGAGTATATGTCTTGGGGTGGGCCTGTTGGGGTTTATCATTAGTGGAGTGCGCTGTGCTTCTTGGATATGCACATCTGTCTCTTTCAGTAGATTTGGGAAGTTTTCAGCCATTATTTCCTGCAACACTCCTTCTGACCCCTTTCCCTTCTCTTCACCTTCCTGAATGCCTATAATACGTATGTTTGAGTGTTTTGCATTGTCATTCAGGTCCCTAAGTCCTACTTGGATTTTTTCTATCTTCTTATTGACCCCTTCTACTATCTGTTTGATTTCTGATGTACTGTCTTCCACATCACTAATTCTCTGCTCTGTCTCTTCTAGTCTGCTGATATTTCCTGCAAGCGTATTTTTTATTTCTTGAACTGTGGTGTTCATTCCCATCATATCTCTTATGTTTTTGCGTATGTCTGCAATTTCCCCTCCAAGTGATGTCTTCATGTTGTTAACCTCTTTCATTACTTCGTCAAATTTGTCGGTGATAAATGTTCTGAGTTCTTTCATTGCTTGTGCCAAGTTTTGCTCCCCTTCGTGATTATTGGTTTGTTGATTGGATTCAGCCATGTTTTCCTGATTACTGGTTTGTTTAGTAGATTTTTGTTGCTTTCTGGTCATCTCTTTATCTTGACGGATTTAATCAGTTCCTTAGCTTCTTTGTCTGCTCTTGGAGGTTAATTAGCTGTTATTTTTGCGTAGGTGTTATTTCTTCTTATTCTAGTTTCTTGTTGGTTAAGTTCACTTTAAAGGAAAGTATTAGTGTTGGGGAAAGGCAATTGTGTAAGCAAGGGAAAAGTGTAAAGTAGTATTGGTGATATATATTAACAAAGCAAGAATATGAGATCTGGGAGGATGTAGGTTAGATTCATGTAAATTGTGTAGAGTTATAGCAGTAGGTAGAGTACCTATTATGAGGTAGATGATTGAATATGGGAGGAATATGGTATGAGCTAAAAAGCTATTGATTTCGTGAGAGAGGGAAAGAAAAAAAGGTAATAGTTTCAAGAGTGGATAACAGACAGAAAACAAAACATAGGTATTAGAAATTAAGACTTAGACCCTTCGTGGATCGAAGAAAGGGAGGTGGGAGGTGGAATATAGGAGAGCCAGTAGATGGTGGCGGATATCATGATGTAGGGGAAAGAGGATAGTGTAGGTAGCCTAAATCAGTTCACACCGAAATAAGGCAGTGGAGGATGAGAAAACCCAGCGAATGTGAGGTGTTTCCTGCCACAGCTATTGTATAATTGAGTTAAAATAAACTAAGTAGAATATGAGGGACAAGAGAGAGAGAGACAACAGAAAAAAAGAAAGAAAGAAAGAAAAAGAAAGTGGGGGGAAGGGACGAGAGGAAGAAAGTAGAAGGGGATGGGCAAAGGGTGGGGAACAGGTAGGGGAAAGAAAAAAAAAACAGATATGCACGACCCAGAATTAAAACACCCACTACAGAGCACCTACCACGAAAAAAATCCTTACATAACTGAGTAAAAGAAAGACTTTGGGGGATACGCTGTGAGAGAAGAGTAGGGGATAATGCGGTGTTAGCAATCAGGAAATTGAAAAAAGTAAAGAATAAGTCAAAATGAAAATAAAAACAAAGCAAAATGAAACGATAAAGAAAGAACGCCAACATTGAAGGCTAGGGCATTTAAGGACCTCAGATGGACCTCAGTGCGTGATGGATTCAGGGATGGAAAGTCTGAGATATTGAGGTCTCAAGAGATGTGAGCCTCTGTGGTGTGGGCCACCAGATTTTAGGGAATTCAGACCTGGCAACCTCCAATCTGGTCTACAGGAAGCCTGGGAGCCCCACAGTGTAACACAGCCCTCAGGGATCCCCACAGCTGGGTGCCAGCCTTAAGGGGGAAGTCAGATCCGCAAACTCTATATTATGACTGAAACCTGCAATTCATTTACTTAGCTGGGCTCATTAGTATATCTCACTTCAGCTTTTGGACAGCTCCCGTCCTGTGATTCGAAACCACTGCCACTAGAGGGCGCCTCTACACCGCAGCCACTTTGCTAGGCCTGTGATGCTGAAAACAGATTCGAAAACTGGATTTCCCAAGCTTCGCAAAATATTCCCTAATCAGCTTCCAGACGTGTCCCCCTCCCTTGCCGAAGCCTAAAACAACTTTCTGATTACGTCTCTATTGCCTACAGCCTATTTGGGTGGAGACCGGCTGCCGGGCTTTTGGGGGCGGGGCTTCAGGCAGAAGTGCTATTGTTTATGTTCTCAATCACAAGTTTCCCCGCTTCACAACAAAACACCGTCTATCTTCCCAAATCGCTCTGCAAAGGTGACCCATCGCATCAACGCGTGCACAGCTCGCACAGAATTCGTGAACTCCTTAAAAGCTCAGAGTCGTCTAAAAGCGGTGCCCCCGGGCAGGACCGCGGTTCCCCCCACCCCCAATAGGGAGGAGCCCGTGCGTGGGTCTCACCTACAGGCAATAGAACCCAAATTATATCTAGTAGACCAATCCTCTCCGTTACCTTTCCACCCAATCGATGTCCAGGCATTTCTGCCCTGCAAAAATCCCAAAAAAGGCCGGGTTTGGAGAGCCTGTAGCCGTGCCCAAAAGTCTCCTCCCGGGACCTACCACAAAGGCAAGTTCACTCAGCGACCATCTTGCCTCCTTCCCTTTCCTTCAGCTTTTGCGCTAACATTCCTATCTCTAAAACCAGCATTTACAGTATAGGAAAGCATAACCGGGGGTATAGAAGATAACTCTTAAAACCTACCTGAAAAAGCATGATACATATGATTTACTTCTGAGAACTAAGCATTGTGTGGAGAGATTTTGCAGCTATCTCCTTTCCTTCAGCTTTTGTGCTAACAATCCAATCTCTAAAACTAGCATTTCCTATATAGGAAAGCATAACAGAGGGTATAGCAGCTAACTCTTTAAACCTAAATGAAACAACATGGCAAATATGATTTACTTCTGAGAACTAAGCATTGTGTGCAGAGATTTTGCAGCTATCTCCTTTCCTTCAGCTTTTGTGCTAACATTCCTATCTCTAAAAGTAGCATTTACACTATAGGAAAGCATAACCGGGGATATAGCAGCTAACTCTTTAAACCTACCAGAAAAAGTAGGGTACATATGATTTCCTTCTGAAAACTAAGCATTGTGGGCAGAGATTTTGCTGCTATCTCCTTTCCTTCAGTTTTTGTGCTAACATTCCATCTCTCAAAATAGCATTTACACTATAGGAAAGCTTAACAGGGGGAATAGCAGCTAAATCTTTAAACCTACCTGAAAAAGTATGGTACATATGATTTACTTCTGAGAACTAAGCATTACATTCAGAGATTTTGCAGCTATCTCCTTTCCTACAGTTTTTGTGTTAACACTCCTATCTCTGAAACTAGCATTTGCTATATGCGAGAGCATAACCGAGGGTATCGCAGGTAACTCTTTAAACCTAAATGAAACAACAGGGCACATATGATCTGCTTCTGAGAAATAAGCATTGTGTGCAGAGATTTTGCAGCTATCTCCTTTCCTTCAGGTTTGTGCTAACATTCCTATCTCTAAAACTAGCCTTTACTATATAGGAAAGCATAACTGGCGGTATAGCAGTTAACACTTTTAACGTACTTGAAAGAGGGTGTCACATGTGCTTTACTTTAGGGAACTAAGCATTGAGTGCAGAGATTTTGTGGCTATCTCCTTTCCTTCAGTTTTTGTCCTAATATGCCTATCTCTAAAACTAGCATTTACACTATAGGAAAGCATAACCGGGCGTATAGCAGTTAACTCTTTAAATCTAAGTGAAACAAATTGGCACATATGATCTACTTCTGAGAAGTAAGCATTGTTTGCGGAGATTTTGCAGCCATCTCCTTTCCTTCAGATTTTGTGCTAACATTCCTATCTCTAAAACTACCGTTTACTATATAGGAAGGCATAACCGAGCGTATAGCAGCTAACACTTTAAACATACTTGAAAGATGATGTCACATGTGCTTTACTTTAGGGAAGTAAGCATTGTCTGCAGAGATTTTGTGGCTATCTCCTTTTCTTCAGTTTTTGTTCCAACATTCCTCTCTCTAAAACCAGAATTTACTATATAGGAAAGCATAACTGAGAGTATAGCACCTAACTCCTTAAACCTAAAGGAAACAGCATGGCACATATGATTTACTTCTGAGAACTAAGCCTTGTGTGCAGAGATTTTGCAGCTATCTCCTTTCCTTCAGTTTTTGTGCTAAAATTCCTATCTCTCAAACTAGCATTTACTATATAGGAAAGCATAACCGAGGGTATAGCAGCTAACTCTTGAAACCTACTTGAAAGAGGATGTCACATGTGCTTTACTTTAGGGACCTAAGCATTGAGTGCAGATATTTTCAGGCTATCTCCTTTCCCTCAGTTTTTGTGCTAATATGCCTATCTCTAAAACTAGCATTTAAACTACAGGAAAGCACAAATGGAGGTATACTGGCTAATTTTTTAAACCTACCTGAAAAAGCATGGTACCTATGACTTTCTTCTGAAAACTAAACATTGTGTGCACAGATTTTGCAGCTATCTCCTTTTATTCAGTTTTTATGCTAACATTCCTATCTCTAAAACTAGCATTTACTATATAGGAAAGCATAACAGAGGGTATAACAGCTAACTCATTAAACCTAAATGAAACAACATGGCACATGTGATTTACTTCTGAGAACTAATCATTGTGTAAAGAGATTTTGCAGCTATCTCCTTTCCTTCAGGATATGTGGTAACATTCCTATCTCTAAAACTAGCCTTTACTAAATAGGAAAGCATAACCAAGGGTAGAGCAGCTAACTCTTTAAACCTACCTGAAAGAGGATGTCACATGTGCTTTACTTTTGGGAACTAAGCATTGCGTGCAGAGATTTTGCAGCTATCTATTTTCCTTCAGTTTTTATACTAACATTCCTATCTCTAAAACTACAATTTACTATATAGGAAAGCATAACCGAGGTTACAGCAGCTAACTCTTTAAACCTAAATGGAACAACATGGCACGTATGATTTACTTCTGAGAACTAAGCAGTATGAGCAGAGATTTTGCAGCTATCTCCTTTCCTTCAGTTTTTGTGCTAACCTTCCTTTCTCTTAAACTAGTATTTACTATATAGGAAGGCATAACCGAGTGTATAACAGCTAACTCTTTAAACCTACTTGAAAGAGGATGTCACATGTGCTTTACTTTGGGAACAAAGCATTGAGTGCACAGATTTTCTGGCTATCTCCTTTCCTTCAGTTTTTGTGCTAACATACCTATCTCTAAAATCTCCTTTTCTATATAGGAAAGCATAACCAGGGGTATAGCATCTAACTCTTTAAACCTAAATGAAACAACATGGCACATATGATTTACTTCTAAGAACTAAGAATTGTGTGTAGAGATTTTGCAGCTATCTTCTTTCCTTCACTTTTTGTGCTAACATTCCTGTCTCTACAACTCGCGTTTGCTATATAGGAAAGCATAACCGAGGGTATAGCAGCTAACTCTTGAAACCTATTTGAAAGAGGATGTCACATGTGCCTTACTTTAGGGAACTAAGCATTGAGTGCAGATATTTTGCAGCTATCTCCTTTCCTTCAGTTTTTGGCTAATATGCCTATCCCTAAAACTAGCATTTACACTTTCGGAAAGCACAACTTCGGGTATAGTGGCTAATTTTTTAAACCTACCTGAAAAAGCATGGTACATATGACTTACTTCTGAGAACTAAACATTGTGTGCACAGATTTTGAAGCTATATCCTTTTCTTCAGTTTTTATTTTAACATTACTATCTCTAAAACTAGCATTTACAATATAGTAAAGAACAACCAAGGGTATAGCAGCTAACCGTTTAAACCTAAATGAAAAAACATGGCACATAAGAATTATTTCTGAGAACTAAGCATTGTGTGCAGAGATTTTGAAGCTACCTCCTTTCCTTCAGTTTTTGTGCTAACATGACTATCTCTAAAACTAGCATTTACTATATAGGAAAGCATAACAGAGGGTATAGCAGCCAACTCTTTAAACCTAAATGAAACAACATGGTACATATGATTTACTTCTGAGAACTAATCATTGTGTGCAGAGATTTTGCAGCTATCTCCTTTCCTTCAGGTTTTGTGGTAACATTCCTATCTCTAAAACTAACCTTTACTACATAGGAAAGCATAACCGAGGGTAGAGCAGCTAACTCTTTACACCTACTTGAAAGAGGAAATCACATGTGCTTTACTTTAGGGAACTAAGCATTTTGTGCAGAGATTTTGTGGCTATCTCCATTCCTTCAGTTTTTTTGCTAATATTCCTATATTTAAAACTAGCATTTACACTATTCGAAAGCATAACCGAATGTATAACAGCTAACTCTTTAAACCTACCTGAAAAAGCAGGGTACATATGACTTACTTATTAGTACTAAGCATTGTGTGCAGAGATTTTGCAGCTATCTCCTTTCCTTCATTTTTAGTGCTAACATTCCTATCTCTAATACTAGCATTAACTGTATACGAAAGCATAACTGAGGGTATATCGTTTAACACTTTATACCTAAATGAAACAACATGGCACATTTCATTTACTTCTGAGAACTAAGCATAGAGTGCAGAGATTTTGCGGCTATCTCCTTTCCTTCAGTTTTTTGTGCTAACATTCCTATCTCTAAAACTTCCATTTACTATATACAAAAGGATAACCGAGGGTATAGCAGCTAACTATTTAAACCTACTTGAAAGAGGATGTCACATGTGCTTTACTTTAGGGAACTAAGCATTGAGAGCAGAGATTTTGTGGCTATCTCCTTTCCTTCATTTTTTGTGCTAACATTCCTATCTCTAAAACTTGCATTTACACTATAGTAAAGCAAAACCGGGGTTATAGCAGCTAACTGGTTAAACCTACCTGAAAAAGCATGGTACATAAGATTTACTTCTCAGAACTAAGCATTGTGTGCAGAGATTTTGCATCTATCTCCTTTCCTGCAGTTTTTGTGCTAACATTCCCATCTCTAAAACTAGCATTTACTATATAGGAAAGCATAACCGAGGGTATAGCAGCTAACTCTTTAAACCTAAATGAAACAGCATGGCACATATGATTTATGTCTGAGAACTAAGCATTGAGTGCAGAGATTTTGCACCTATCTTGTTTCCTTCTTTTTTTGTGCTAACTTTCCTCTCTCTAAAACTAGCTTTTACTATAGTGTAAGACATAACCGTGGGTATAGCAGCTTTCTCTTTAAACCTATTGAAAGAGGATGTCACATGTGCTTTACTTTTGAGAACTAAACATTGATGCAGAGATTTTGAGGCTATGTCCTTTCCTTCAGTTTTTGTGATAACATTCCTAACTCTGAAACTAGCATTTACTATATAGGAAGGAATAACCGAGGGTATAGCAGCTCACTCTTTAAACCTAAATGAAACAACATGGCACATATGACTTATTTCTGAGAACTAAGCATTCTGTGCAGAGATTTTGCATCTATCTCCTTTTCTTCAGTTATTGTGCTAGCATTCCTATCTCTAAAACTAGCATTTTCTATATAGGAAGGCATAACCGAGGGTATAGCAGCTAAATCTTTAAACCTACTTGAAAGAGGATGTCATATGTGCTTTACTTTAGTGAACTAAGAATTGAGTGCAGAGATTTTGTGGCTATCTCCTTTCCTTCAGTTTTTTTGCTAACATTCCTATCTCCAAAACGTGAATTTACACTATAGGAAAGCATAACGGTGGGAATAGCAGCTAACTCTTTAAACCTACCTGAAAAAGCATGGTATATATGATTTACTTCTGAGAACTAAGCATTGTGTGTAGCGATTTTGCAGCTATCTCCTTTCCTTCAGTTTCTATGCTACCATTCCTTTCTCTAAAACTAGCATTTACTATATAGTAAAGCATATCCGAGGGTATAGCAGCTAACTCTTTAAACCTAAATGAAATATCATGGCACATATGATTTACTTCTGAAAGCTAAGCATCGTGTGCGGAGATTTTGCAACTATCTCCTTTCCTTCAGTTTTTGTGCTAACATTCCTATCTCTAAAACTAGCATTTACTATGTAGGAAAGCATAACCGCGGGTATAGCAGCTAACACTTTAAACCTAAATGAAACAACATGGCACATATGATTTACTTTTTAGAACTAAACATTCTTTGCAGAGATTTTTCAACTATCTTCTTTCCTTCAGTTTTTCTTTAAACCTACTTGAAAGAGG
Organism: Dasypus novemcinctus; assembly: GCF_030445035.2. Classification (NCBI taxonomy): domain Eukaryota; kingdom Metazoa; phylum Chordata; class Mammalia; order Cingulata; family Dasypodidae; genus Dasypus; species Dasypus novemcinctus. The sequence goes on from NW_026688197.1 coordinate 251,050, forward strand.
ATGACACATGTGCTTTACTTTAGGGAACTAAGTATTGAGTGCAGAGATTTTGTGGCTATCTCCTTTCCTTCAGTTTTTGTGCTAACACTCCTATCATTAAAACTTGCATTTACACTATAGGAAAGCATAACGGTGGGAATAGCAGATAACTCTTTAAACCTACCTGAAAAAGCATGTTACATAAGATTTACTTCTGAGAACTAAACATTGTGTGCAGAGATTTTGCAGCTATCTTCTTTTCTTCAGTTATTGTGCCAGCATTCCTATCTCTAAAACTAGCATTTACTATGTAGGAAGGCATAACCGAGGGTATAGCAGCTAACTCTTTAAACCTACTTGAAAGAGGATGTCACATGTACTTTACTTTAGGGAACTAAGCATAGAGTGCAGAGATTTTCGCTATCTCCTTTCCTTCATTTCTTTTTCTAACATTCCTATCCTTAAAACTAGCTTTTACTATATAGGAAAGCATAAATGAGAGTACAGCAGCTAACTCTTTACCTAAATGAACGAACATGCCACATATGATTTACTTCTGAGAAGTAAGCTTTGAGTGCAGAGATTTTGCAGTTTTTGTGCTAACATTACTATCTCTCAAACAAGCATTTACTATATAAGAAATCATAACCGAGGGTATAGCAGCTAACTCTTTAAACCTAAATGAAACAACATGGCACATATGATTTACTTCTGAGAACTAAGCATTGTGGGCAGAGATTTTGCAGCTATTTTCTTTCCTTCAGTTTTTGGGCTAACATTCCTATCTCTAAAACTAACATTTACTATATAGGAAAACTTTACCAAGGCTATAGAAGCTAACTCTTTAAACCTAAATGAAACAACATGACACTTATGATTTACTTCTGAGAAATAAGGATTCTCTTAAGAGTTTTTGCAGCTATCTCCTTTCCTTTTGTTTTGGGCTATCATTCATATCTCTAAAACTAGAATTTCTATATAGGAAGGCATAACCGAGGGTCTAGCAGCTAACTCTTTAAACTTACTTGAAAGGGGATGTCACATATGCTTAATTTAGGGAACTAAGCATTGAGTGCAGAGATTTTGTGGATAGTTCCTATCCTTCAGTTTTTTGCCAACATTCCTATCTCTAAAACTTGCAGTTACACTATAGGATAGCATAACCGGGGGTATAGCAGCTAACTCTTTAAACCTACCGGAAAAAGTAAGGTACATATGATTTACTTATGAGAACTAAACATTGTGTGCAGAGATTTTGCAGCTATCTCCTTTCCTTCACTTTTTGAGCTAACATTCCTATCTCTAAAACTAGCTTTTACTATATAGGAAAGCATAACCGAGTGTATAGCAGCTAACTTTTTAAACGTATTTGAAACAACATGTGACATATGATTTACTTCAAAGAACTAAGCATTGTGTGCAGAGATTTTGGAGCTATCTCCTTTCCTTCAGTTTTTGTGCTAACCTTCCTATCTCTTAAACTAGCATTTACTCTATAGGAAGGCATAACCGAGGGTATAACAGAAAACTCTTTAAACCTACTTGAAAGAGGATGTCATATGTGCTTTACTTTAGGGAACTAAGGATTGAGTGCAGAGATTGTAGCTATCTCCTTTCCTTCAGTTTTTGTGCTAAAATTCCTATCTCTAAAACTAGTATTTACACTATAGGAAAGCAAAACCGGGGTTACAGCACCTAACTCTTTAAACCTACGTGAAAAAGCATGCTTCCTATGATTTATTTCTGAGAACTAAGCATTGTGTGCAGGGATTTTGCAGCTATCTTCTATGCTTCAGTTTTTGTGCTAACATTCCTATCTCTAAAACTAGCATTTCCTATATGGGAAAGCATAACCGAGGGTATAGCAGCTAACTCTTTAAACCTAAATGAAAACATCATGGCACATATGATTTACTTCTGAGAAGTAAGCATTGTGTCCAGAGATTTTGCAGCGATCTCCTTTCCTTCATTTTTTTTTCTAACATTCCTATCCTTAAAACTAGCTTTTACTATATAGGAAAGCGTAACTGAGAGTACAGCAGCTAACTCTTTACCTAAATGAAACAACATGCCACATATGATTTACTTCTGAGAAGTAAGCTTTGAGTGCAGAGATTTTGCAGCTACCTCCTTTCCTTCAGTTTTTGTGCTAACAGCCCATTTCTAAAAATAGCATTTATTATGTAGGAAAGCATAACCGAAGGTATAGCAGCTAATTCTTTAAACCTAAAAGAAACAACATGGCACATAAGATTTACTTCTGAGAAATAAGCATTGTGTGCAGAGATTTTGCAGCTATCTCCTTTCATTCAGTTTTTGTGCTAACATTCATATCTCTAAAACTAGCATTTTCTATATAGGAAAGCATTACGGAAGGTATAGCGCCTAACTCTTCAAACCTAAATGAAACAACATGGCACATATAATTTACTTCTGAGAACTATGCATTGTGTGCAGAGATTTACAGCTATCTCCTTTCCTTTATTTTTATTGCTAACATTCCTAACTCTAAAACTACCATTTACTGTATAGGAAAGCATAACTGAGGGTAAAGCAGTTAACTCTTTAAATCTAAATGAAACCACCTGGCACATGTGATTTACTTCTGAGAACTAAGCTTTGTGTGCAGAGATTTTGCAGCTATCTCCTTTCCTTCAGTTTTTGTGCTAACATTCCTATCTCTAAACCTAGCATTTACTATATGGGAAAGCCTAACCGAGGGTATAGCAGCTAACTCTTTACACCTACTTGAAAGAGGATGTCACATGTGCTTTTCTTTAGGGAATTAAGCATTGAGTACAGAGATTTTGTGGCTATATCCTTTCCTTCAGTTTTTTTGCTTATATTCCCATCTCAAAACTCTCATTTACACTATAGGAAAGCATAACAGGTGCTATAGCATCTAACTCTTTAAACTTACCTGAAAAAGCATGGTACTTATGATTTACTTCTGAGAACTAAGTATTTGCGTGCAGAGGTTTTGCAACTATCTCCTTTCCTTCAGTATTTGTGCTAAAATTCCTATCCCTAAAACTAGCATTTCTTATGTAGGATAGCATAACCGAGGGTATAGCAGCTAACTCTTTACACCTACTTCAAAGAGGATGTCACATGTGCTTTACTTTATGGAACTAAGCATTGAGTGCAGAGATTTTGTGGCTATCTCCATTCCTTCAGTTTTTTTGCTAACATTCTTATCTCTAAAACTAGCATTTACACTATAGGAAAGCATAACCCGGGGTATAGAAGTTAACTCTTTAAATCTACCTGAAAAAGCATCATACTTATGATTTACTTCTGAGAACTAAGCATTGTGTGCAGAGATTTTGCAGCTATCTCCTTTTCTTCAGTTTTTGTGCTAACATTCCTATCACTAAAACTAGCATTTCCTATATGGGAAAGCATAACCAAGGGTATAGCAGCTAACTCTTTAAACCTAAATGAAACAACATGGCACACATGATATATTTCTGAGAACTAAGCATTGTGTGAAGAGATTTTGCAGGTATCTACTTTCCTTGCTTTATAGTGCTAACATTCCTATCCCTAAAACTAGCATTTACTATACAGGAAAACATAACTGAATGTATAGCAGGTAACTCTTTAAACCTAAATGAAACAACATGGCACATTTAATGTACTTCTGAGAACTAAGCATTGTGTGCAGAGATTTTGCAGCTCTCTCCTTTCCTTCAGTTTTTGTGCTAACATTCCTATCTCTAAAACAAGCAATTCCTATATAGGAAAGCATAACCGAGGGTATACCAGGTAACTCTTTAAACCTACTTGAAAGAGGATGTTACATGTACTTTACTTTATCAACTAAGCATTGAGTTTAGAGATTTTGTGGCTATCTCCTTTCCTTTGGTTTTATGCTAACATTCCTATCTCTAAACCTAGCATTTACACTATAGGAAAGCATAACCAGGGGTATAGCAGGTAACTCTTTAAACCTAAATGAAACAACATGGCACATATCATTTACTACTGAAAACTCAGCATTGTGTGCAGAGATTTTGCAGCTATCTCCTTTCCTTCATTTTTAGTGCTAACATACCTATCTCTATAACAACCATTTACTATATACGAAAGCATACCTGAGGGTATAGCAGTTAACTCTTTAAACCTAAGTGAAACAACATGGCACATAAGATAAACTTCTGAGAAGTAAGCATTGTGTGCAGAGACTTTGCAGCTATCTCTTTTCGTTCAGTTTTTGTGCTAACATTCCTATTTCTAAAACGAGCATTTCCTACATAGGAAAGCATAACAGAGGATATAGCAGCTAACTCTTTAAACCTACTTGAAAGAGGATGTCACATGTGCTTTATTTAGGGAAGTAAGCATTGAGTGCAGAGATTTTACGGCTTTCTCCTTTTCTTCATTTTTAGTGCTAACATACCTATCTCTAAAACTACCATTTACTATATACGAAAGCATATCTGAGGATATAGCAGTTAACAATTTAAACCTAAATGAAACAACATGGCATATATTATTTACATCTGAGAACTAAGCATTTTGTGCAGAGATTTTGCAGCTATCTCCTTTCCTTTATTTTTTGTGCTAATATTCCTATCTCTAAATCTAGCATGTACACTATAGGAAAGCACAACCCGGGGTATAGCAGCTAACTCTTTAAACCTAAATGAAACAACATGGCACATATGATTTACTACCGAGAACTAAGCATTGTGTGCAGAGATTTTGGAGCTCCCTCCTTTCCTTCAGTTTTTGTGCTAACATTCCTACCTCTAAAAATAGCATTTCCTATATGGGAAAGCATAACCGAGGGTATGGCAGCTAACTCTTTAAACCTAAATGAAACAACAAGGCACATATGATTTACTTCTGAGAAATAAGTATTGTGTGCAGAGATTTTGCAGCTATCTCCTTTCCTTCAGTGTTTGTGCTAACATTCCTAACTCTAAAACTAGCATTTACTATATAGGAATGCATTACCAAAGGTATAGCAGCTAACTCTTTAAACCTTAATGATACAGCATGGCACATATGATTTACTTCTGAGAGGTAAGCATTGTGTGCAGAGATTTTCCAGCTATCTCCTTTACTTCAGTTTTTGTGCTTACATTCCTATCTCTAAAACCAGCATTTACACTATAGGAAAGCATAACCGGGGGTATAGCAGCTAACTCTTTAAACCTAAATGAAGCAACATGGTACATATGATTTACCTCTGAGAACTAAGCATTGTGTGCAAAGATTTTGCAGGTTTCTCCTTTCCTTCAGTTTTTGTGCTAACATTCCTATCCCTAAAACTAGCATTTCCTATATAGGAAAACATAACCGAGGGTATGGCAGCTAACTCTTTAAACCTAAATGAAACAACATGGCAGATATGATTTACTTCTCAGAACTAACCATTGTGTGCAGAGATTTTGAAGCTATCTCCTTTCCTTCAGTTTTAGTGCTAACATTATTATCTGTAAAACTTGCATTTACTATATAGGAGAACATAACTGAGGGTGTAGCAGCTAACTCTTTCAACCTAAATGAAACAACATGGCACATATGATTTACTTCTAAGAACTAGTCATGGTGTGCAGGGATTTTGCAGCTATCTCCTTTCCTTCAGGTTTTGTGCTATCATTCCCATCTCTTAATCTAGTATTTACTATATAGGAAAGTATAACCGATGGTATAGCAGCTAACTCTTTAACCTACTTTAAAGAGGATGTCACATGTGATTTACCTTTGAGAACTAAGCTTTGAGTGCCGGAATTTTGTGGCTATCTCCTTTCCTTCTGGTTTTGTGCTAACATTCCTATCTCGAAAACTAGCATTTACACTATAGGAAAGCATAACCGCGGGTATAGCAGCTAACTCTTTAAACCTACCTGTGAAAGCATGGAACATATGATTTACTTCTGAGAACTAAGCATTGTGTTCAGGGATTTTGTAGCTATCTCCTTTCCTTCAGTTTTTGTGCTAACATTCTTATCTGTAAAACTTCCATTTACTATGTAGGAGAACATAACCGAGGTTATAGGACCTAACTCTTTAAACCTAAATGAAACAACATGGCATATATGATTTACTTCTGAGAACTACTCAATTGCTGCAGAGATTTTGCAGCTATCTCCTGTCCTTCAGTTTTTGTGCTAACATTCCTATCTCTAAAACCAGCAGTTCCTATATAGGAAAGGATAAGCGACGGTATAGCAGCTAACTTTTTAAACCGACTTGAAAGAGGATGTCACATGTGCTTTCTTTAGGGAAGTAAGCATTGAATGCAGAGATTTTGTGGCTATCTCTTTTCCTTCAGTTTTTGTGCTAACATTCCTATCTCTAAAACTAGCGTTTACACTATAGGAAAACCTAACCGGGGGTATAGCAGCTAACTCTTTAAACCTACCTGAAAAAGCATGGTACATCTGATTTAGTTCTGAGATCTAAGCGTTGTGTGCAAAGATTTTGCAACTATCCCCTTTTCTTCAATTTAGTGCTAACATTCCTATCTCTAAAGCTAGCATTTCCTATATAGGAAAGCATAACTGAGGTATAGCAGTTAACTCTTTAAATCTAAATCAAACAACATGGCACATATGATTTACTTCTGAGAACTAAGCATTGTGTGCAGAGATTTTACAGCTATCTCCTTTCCTTCAGTTTTTGTGCCAACATTCCAATCTCTAAAACTAGCATTACCTATATAGGAAAGCATAACCGAGTGTATAGCAGCTAACTCTTTAAACATAAATGAAACAACATGGCACATATGATTTACTTCTGAGAACTAAGCATTGTGTGCAGGTTTTGCAGCTATCTTTTTTCCTTAATTTTTAGTGCTAACATTCCTATCTCTAAAACTAGCATTCACTGAATACGAAAGTATAACTTAGGGTATAGCACTTAACTCTTTAAACATAAATGAAACAACACGGTACATATGGTTTACTTCTGAGAACTAAGCATTGTGCAGTTATTTTGCAGCTATCTCTTTTCCTCCAGTTTTTGTGCTAACATTCCTATCTCTAAAACAAGCATTTCCTATATAGGAAAGCATACCCGGGGTTATAGCAGCTAACTCTTTAAACCTGTTTGAAAGAGGTTGTCACAGGAATTAAGCATTGAGTGCAGAGATTTTGTGGCTATCTCCTTCCCTTCAGTTTTTGTGCGAACATTCCTATCTCTAAAAGCAGCATTTAAACTATAGGAAAGCATAACCGGGGGTTTAGCAGCTAACTCTTTAAGCGTACCTGAAAAAGCATGGTACGTTTGATTTTCTTCTGAGAACTAAGCATTGAGTGCAGAGATTTTGCAGCTACCTCCTTTCCTTCAGTTTTTGTGCTAACATTCTTATCCCTAAAACTAGCATTTCCTATATAGGAAAGCATAACCGAGGGTATCGCAGCTAAATCTTTAAATCTATATGAAACAACATGGCACTTATGTTTTTCTTCTGAGAACTAAGCATTGTGTGCAGAGATTGTGCAGCTATCTCCTTTCTTTCAGTTTTTGTGCTAACATTCCACTCTCGAAACCTTGCATTTAGTATACGGGAAAGCATAACTGAGGGTATAGCAGCTAACTCTTTAAACCTACTTGAAAGAGAATGCCGCATGTGCTTTACTTTAGGAAATTAAGCATTGAGCGCAGAGATTTTGTGGGTATTTCCTTTCCTACAGTATTTGTGCTAACTTTCCTATCTCTAAAGCTAGCATTTCATATATAGGAAAGCATAACCGATGGTATAGCAGCTAACTCTTTAAACCTAAATGAAAGTACATGGCACATATGATTTACTTCTGAGAACTAAGCATTTTGTGCAGAGATTTTGCAGCTATCTCCTTTCCTTCAGTTTTTGTGCTAACATTCCTTTCTCTAAAACAGGCATTTACTATACAGGAAAGCATAACCGACGTTATATCAGCTAACTCTTTAAACCTATTTGGAAGAGCATGTCACTTGTAATTTACTTTAGGGAACGAAGAATTTAGAGCAGAGATTTTGTGGCTATCTCCTTTCCTTCAGTTTTTGTGCTAATATGCCTATCTCTAAAACTAGCATTTCCACTATAGGGAATCATAACCGGGGTATAGGAGCTAATTCTTTAAACCTGAATGAAACAATTTGGCACATATGATTTACTTCTGGGAACTAAGCATTGTGTGCAGAGATTTTGCAGCTATCTCCTTTCCTTCAGTTTTTGTGCTAACATTCCTATCTCTAAAACTAGCTTTTACTAGATACGAAAGCATAACGGAGGGTATAGCAGGTAACTCTTTTTTTTTTTTCTTTTTTTTTATTGACTTTGTAATAATATTACATTAAAAATATATATGTGAGGTCCCATTCAACCCCACCCCCCTCTCCCCCCCCCAACAACACTCGTTCCCATCATCATGACACATCCATTGGATTTGGTAAGTACATCTTTGGGCACCTCTGCACCTCATAGACAATGGTCCACATCATGGCCCATACTCTTCTCTATTCCATCCAGTGGGCCCTGTGAGGATCCACGATGTCCGGTGATCACCCCCGAGGCGCCATCCAGGGCAGCTCCACATCCCAAATACGCCCCCACCTCTCACCTCTTCCTGCCCTTCCCCATACCCATCGTCCACCATGTCCACTTTTCCCAATCCAATGCCACCTCTTCTATGTGGACATTGGATTGGTTGTGTCCATTGCACCTCTATGTCAAGAGGAGGCTCAGATTCCACATGGATGCTGGCTTCCATCCTCCCATTTTCAGTTGTAATCACTCTAGGCTCCATGGTGTGGTGATTGTTAGCAGGTAACTCTTTAAACCTAAATGAAACCATATGGCACATATGATTTACTTCTGAGAACTAAGCATTGTGTGCAGAGATTTCGCAGATATCTCCTTTCCTTCAGTTTTTGTGCTAACATTGCTATCTCTAAAACTCTCATTTACTCTATAGGAAAGCATAACAGAGGATACAGCAGCTAACTCTTTAAGACTTCTTGAAAGAGGATGTCACATGTGCTTTCCTTAGGAAACTAAACATTGAGTGCTGAGATTTTGTGGCTATCTGCTTTCCTTCATTTTTTGTGCTAATATTCCTAACTCTAAAATTAGCATTTACAGTGTAGGAAAGCATAACCGGGGGTAAAGAAGCTAACTCTTTACTTAATGAAACAACATGGATCATATGATTTACTTCTGAGATCTAAGCATTGTGTGCAGAGATTTTGCAGCTATCTCCTTTCCTTCAGGTTTTGTGCTAACATTCGTATCTATAAAACTAGCACTTACTATATAGGAAAGCATAACCGAGGGAATACCAGCTAACTCTTTAAACTAACTTGAAAGAGGATGTCACATGTGCTTTACTTTAGGGAACTACGCATTGAGTGCAGAGATTTTATTGCTATCTCCTTTCCTTCAGTTTTTCTGCTAATATGCCTATCTCTAAAACTACCTTTTACACTATAGGAAAGCATAAACGGGATATAGCAGCTAACTCTTTAAAACTAAATGAAACAACTTGGCACCTATGATTTACTTCTGAGAACTAAGCATTGTGTGCAGAGATTTTGCAACTATTTCCTTTCCTTCAGTTTTTGTGATAACATTCCTATCTCTAAAACTAGCATTTACTATATACGAAAGCATAACCTACGGTATAGCAGCTAACACTTTAAACCTAAATGAAACAACATGGAACTTATGATCTCCTTCTGAGAACTAAGCATTGTGTGCAGAGATTTTCAGCTATCTCCTTTCCTTCAGTTTTTATGCTAACATTCTTATCTCTAAAACTAGCATTTATTCTATAGAAAATCATAACCCAGGCTATAGCAGCTAACTCTTTAAACCTAAATGAAACAAAATGGCCCATATGATGTACTTCTGAGAACTAAACATTGTGTGCAGAGATTTTGCAGCTATCTCCTTTCCTTCAGTTTTTGTGCTAACAATCCTATCTCTAAAATTAGCATTTCCTATATAGGAAAGCATAACCGAGGGTACAGCAGCAAACTATTTAAATCTAAATGAAACATCATGGCACATATGATTTACTTCTGACAACTAAGCACTGTGTGCAGAGATTTTGTAGCTATCTCCTTTCCTTCATTTTTAGTGCTAACATTGCTATCTCTAAAACTAGCATTTACTATCTAGGAAAGCATAACCGGGTTTATAGCAGCTAACTCTTTAAACGTACATGAAAAAGCATCTTAGATATGATTTACTTCTGAGAACTAAGCATTGTGTGCAGAGATTTTGCAGTTATCTCCTTTCCTTCAGTTTTTTTTGCTAACATTCCTATCTGTAAAACTAGCATTTCCTAAATAGGAAAACATAACCGAAGGGTATAGCAGGTAACTCTTTAAACCTAAATGAAATAACATGGCACATATGATTTACTTCTGAGAACTACTAATTGTGTGAAGAGATTTTGCAGCTATCTGCTTTCCTTCAGTTTTGGGGCTAACATTCATATCTCTAAAACTAGCATTCACTATATACGAAAGCATAAACGAGAGTATAGCAGCTAACTCTATAAACCTAAAAGAAACAAAATGGCACATATGAATTACCTCTGAGAACTAAGCATTGTGTGCAGAAATTTTGCAGCTATCTCCTTTCCTTCAGTTTTTGTGCTAACATTCCTATATCTAAAAGTAGCATTTCCTATATAGGAAATCATAACCGACGGTATAGCAGCTAACTCTTTAAACCTACTTGAAAGAGGTTGTCACATGTGGTTTACTTTAGGGAACTAAGCATTGAGTGCTGAGAATTTGTGGCTATTTCCTTTCCTTCAGTTTTTGTGCTAACATTCCTATCTCTAAAGCTAGCGTTTACATTATAGGAAAGCATAAGCGGGTTATAGCAGCTAACTCTTTAAACATACCTGAAAAAGCATGGTACATACGATTTACTTCTGAGAACTAAGCATTGTTTGCAGAAATTTTGCACCTATCTCCGTCCTTCAGTTTTTGTGCTAATATTCCTATCTCTAAAACTAGTATTTATAGTGTAGGAAAGCATAACCGGGGGTATAGTAGCTAACTCTTTAAGCCTACCTGAAAAACCATGGTACATATGATTCACTTCTGAAAACTAAGCATTGTGTGCAGAGATTTTGCAGCTATCTCCTTTCCTTCAGTTTTTGTGCTAACATTCCTATCTCTAAATCTAGCATTTACACTATAGGAAAGCATAATATGGGGTGTAGGAGCTAACTCTTTAAACCTACTTAAAAAAGCATGGTACATATGATTTACTTCTAGGAACTAAGCATTGTGTGCAGAGATTTGGCAGCTTCGTCTATTCCTTCTGTTTTGTGCTAACATTCCTATCTCTAAAACTAGCTTTTACTATATAGAAAAGAATAACCGAGGGTATAGCAGCTAACTTTTTAAACCTAAATGAAACAACATGGCACATATGATTTACTTCTGAGAACTAAACATTCTCTGCAGATATTTTGCAGGTATCTCCTTTCTTTCAGTTTTTGTCCTAACATTCCTATCTCTAAAACTAGCATTTACTATATTGGGAAGCCTATCCCAGAGCATAGCAGCTAACTCTTTAAACCTACTTGAAAGAGGATGTCACATATGCTTTACTTTATGGAACTAAGCTTTGAGTGCAGAGATTTTGCAGCTCTCTCCATTCCTTCAGTTTTAGTGCTAACATTCTTATCTCTCAATCTAGCATTTATTATAAAGGAATGTGTAACCGAGGGTATAGCACCTAACTCTTTAAAACTACTTTAGGGAACTAAGGAATGAGTGCAGAGATTTTGTGGCTATCTCCTTTCCTTCTGTTTTTTTTCTAACTTTCCTATCCCTAAAACTAGCATTTATTGTACAGGGAAGCATAACCGAGAGTATAGCAGGTAACTCTTTAAACCTAAAGGAACGAACATGCCACGTATGATTTACTTCTGAGAAATAAGCATTGTGTGCTGAGATTTTCCAGGTATCTCCTTTCCTTCAGTTTTTTAAAGATATTCATTTATTTATTTAATTCCTCCCCTCCCCTGGTTGTCTGTTCTCTGTGTCTAATTGCTGCGTCTTGTTTCTTTGTCTGCTTCTGTTGTCATCAGCGGCACAGGAAGTGTAGGCGGTGCCATTCCTGGGCAGGCTGCACTTTCTTTCGCGCTGGGACGTTCTCCTTACGTGCGCACTCATTTTGCGCATGGGGCTCCCCTATGCGGGGGACACCCCTGTGTGGCACAGCACTCCTTGTGCGCATCAGCACTGCGCATGGGCCAGCTCCACAAGGGTCAAGGAGGCCCGGGGTTTGAACTACGCACCTCCCATGTGGTAGACGGACGCCCTAACCACTGGGCCAAGTCCGTTTCCCCCTTTCCTTCAGTTTTTGTGATAACATTCCTATCTCTGAAACTCGCATTTGCTATATATGGAAGCATAACCGAGGTTATAGCAGCTAACTCTTTAAACCTATATGAAACAACATGGCACATATGATCTATTTCTGATAATTAAGCACTGTATGCAGAGATTTTGCAGCTATCTCCTTTCCTTCAGTTTTTGTGCTAACATTCCTTTCTCTAAAATTAGCATTTACTATATAGGAAAGCATAACTGAGTGTATAGCACCTAACTCTTTAAACCTAAAAGAAACAACATGGCACATATGATTTACTTCTGAGAACTAAGGATTGTGTGCAGAGATTTTGCAGCTATCTTCTTTCCTTCAGTTTTTGTGCTAACATTCCTATCTCTACAACTAGCATTTGCTATAGAGGAAGGCATAACTGAGGGTATAGCAGCTAACTCTTTAAACCTACTTGAAAGAGGATGTCACGTGTGGTATTTTTAGGGAACTAAGCCTTGAGTGCAGAGATTTTGTGGCTATCTCCTTTCCTTCAGATATTGTGCTAATATGCCTATCTCTAAAACTATCATTTTCACTATAGGAAATTATACCCGGGGGTATAGCAGCTAATTCTTTAAACCTACCTGAAAAAGCATGGTACATATGATTTACTTCTGAGAACTAAGCATTGTGTGCAGAGATTTTGCAGGTATCTCCTTTCCTTCAGTTTTTGTGCTAACATTCCTATCTCTCAAACTAGCATTTACTATATAGGAATGCATAACCAAGGGTATGGCAGCGAACTCTTTAAACCTACTTTTAAGAGGATGTCACATGTGCTTTACTTTAGGAAAGTAAACATTGAGTGCAGAGATTTTTTGTCTATCTCCTTTCCTTCAGTTTTTGTCCTTATATGCCTATCTCTAAAACTAGGTTTTACACTATAGGAAAATATAACCGGGGGTATAGGAGTTAACTCTTTGAACCTAAATGAAACAACATGGCACATATGACTTACTTCAGAGAAATAAACATTGTTTACAGAGATTTTGCAGCTATCTCCTTTCCTTCATTTTTTTGTGCTAGCATTCCTCTCTCTGAAACTAGAATTTACACTACAGGAAAGCATAACAGGGAGTATAGCAGCTATCTCTTTAAACCTAACTGAAAAAGCATGGTAAATATGATTTACTTCTGAGAACTAAGCATTGTGTGCAGAAATTTTTCAGCTATCTCCTTTCCTTCAGGTTTTGTGCTAACATACCTATCTCTGAAAGTAGAATTTAATACATACAAAAGCATACCGAGGGTAATGCAGCTAACTCTTTAAACCTAAATGAAACAACATGGCACATATGATGTACTTTGGAGAACTAAGCATTGTGTGCAGAGATTTTGCAGCTATATCCTTTCCTTCAGTTTTTGTGCTGACATTCCTATCTCAAAATCTAGCATTTACTATATAGGAAAGCATAACCGCGGGTATAGCAGCTAACACTTTAAACATAAATGAAACAACATGGCACATATGATGTACTTTGGACAACTAAGCATTGTGTGCAGAGATTTTGCAGCTATCGCCGTTCCTTAAGTTTTGTGCTAATATTCCTATCTCTAAAATTAGCATTTACTATATTGGAAAGCATAACCATGGGTATAGAAGCTAACTTTGTAAACCTACCTCTAAGAGGATGTCACATGTGCTTTACTTTAGGGAACTAAGCATTGAGTGGAGAGATTTTCTGTCTATCTCCCTTCCTTCAGTTTTTGTGCTACTATGCCAATCTCTAAAACTAGCATTTACACTATAAGAAAACATAACCGAGGGTATAGCAGCTAACTCTTTAAACCTACGTGAAAAAGCATGGTACATATGATTTACTTCTGAGAACTAAGCATTGTGTGCAGAGACTTTGCAGCAATCTCCTCTCCCTCAGTTTTGTGCTGACATTCATATCTCTAAATACTAGCATTTACTATATAGAAAAGCTTAACAGAGGGTATAGGAGGTAACTCTTTAAACCTAAATGAAACAACATGGCACATATGATTTACTGCTGAGAACTAAGCATTGTGTGCAGATATTTTGCAAATATCTCCTTTCCTTCCTTTTTTGTACTAAAATTCCTATCTCTAAAGCTAGCATTTAATATAATGGAAAACATAACCAAGGGTATAACAGCTAACTCTTTAAACCTACTTGAAAGAGAATGTGACATGTCCTTTACTTTAGGGAACAAAGTTCTGAGTGCAGAGATTGTGTGGCTATCTCCTTTCCTTCATTTTTTTGTGCTAATTTGGCTCTCTCTAACTCTAGCATTTACACTATAGGAAAGCATAACCGGGGGTATAGCAGCTAACTCTTTAATCCAAAATGAAACAACATGGCACTTATGATTTTCTTCTGAGAAATAAAAATTCTGGGCAGAAATTTTGCAGCTAACTACTTTCGTTCAGTTTTTGTGCTAACATTCCTATCTCTAGAACTAGCATATACTATATAAGAAAGCATAACCGAGGGTAAAGCAGCTAACACTTTAAACCTAAATGAAAACACATGGCACATATGATTTAGTTCAGAGAACTCAGCATTGTGTGCACAGCTTTGGCAGCTATCTCCTTTCCTTCAGTTTTTGTGGTAACATTCCTGTATCTTAAACTTGAATTTACTATATAGGAAGGCATAACCGAGGGTATTACAGCTAACTCTTTAAACCTACTTGAAAGAGGATGTCACATGTGCTTTACTTTAGGGAACTAAGCATTGAGTGAAGAGATTTTGTGGCTAACTCCTTTCCTTCAGTTTTTGTTCTAACATTCCTATCCTTAAAACTAGCATTTACTATATAGGAAAGCATAACCGAGAGTATAGCAGCTAACTCTTTAAACCTAAAAGGAACAACATGGCACATATGATTTACTTCTGAGAACTAAGCATAGTGTGAAGAGATTTTGCTGCTATCTCATTTCCTTCATTTTTAGTGCTAACATTCCTATCTCTAAAATTATCATTTACTGTATACGAAAGCATAACTGAGGGTATAGCAGTTAACTCTTTAAAACTAAATGAAACAACATGGCACATATGATTTACTTCTGAAAACTAAGCACTTCGTGCAGAGATTTTGCAGCTATCTCCTTTCCTTCAGTTTTTATGCTAACAATCCTATCTCTAAAACTAGCATTTCTTATATGGGAAAGCATAACCAAGGGTATAGAAGCTAACTCTTTAAACCTACTTGAAAGAGGATGTCACATGTGCTTTCCTTTAGGGAACAAAGCTTTGAGTGCCGAAATTTTGTGGCTATCTCCTTTACTTCAGTTTTTGTGCTAACATTCCTATCTGTAAAACTACCCTTTACACTATAGGAAAGCTTAACAGGGGGTATAGCAGCTAACTGTTTAAACCTACATGAAAAAGCATTGCATATATGATTTACTTCTGAGAACTAAGCATTGTGTGCAGAGATTTTGCAGCTATCTCCTTTCCTTCATTTTTAGTGCTAAAATTCCTATCTGTAAAACTATCATTTACTATGTCCGAAAGCATAACTGAAGGTATAGCAGTTAACTCTTTAAACCTACCTAAAAAGCATGGCACATATGATTTACTTCTGAGAATTAAACTTTGTGTGCAGAGATTTTGCAGCTATCTCCCTTCCTTCAGTTTTGTGCTAACATTCCTCTCTCTAAAACTAGACTTTCCAATATAGGAATGAATAACCGAAATTATAGCATCTAATTCTTTAAACGTAAATGAAACAGCATGACACACATGATTTACTACTGAGAACTAAGCATTGTGTTCAGAGATTTTACAGCTATCTCCTTTTCTTCAGTTTTTGTGCTAACATTCCTATCTCTAAAACCCGCATTTAACTATAGGAAAGCATAACCGGGAGTATAGCAGCTAACTCTTTAAACCTAAATGAAACAACATGGCACATATGATTTCCTTCTGAGAACTAAGCATTGTGCGCAGAGATTTTGCAGCTATCTCCTTTCCTTCAGTTTTTTTTCTAACATTCCTATCTCTAAAACTAGCATTTCCTACATAGGAAACCATAACCGAGGGTATAGCAGCTAACTCTTTAAACCTACTTGAAAGACGATGACTCATGTGATTTTCTTTAGGGAACTAAGCATTGAGTTCAGAGATTTTGTGGCTATCTCCTTTCCTTCAGTTTTTGTGCCAACATACCTATCAGTAAACCTAGCATTTACTACATAGGAAATCATAACGGAGGGTATAGCAGCTAACTCTTTAAACCTACTTGAAAGAGGATGTCACATGTGCTTTACTTTAGGGAATTAAGCATTGAGTGCAGAGATTTTGTAGCTATCTCATTCCTTCAGTTTATGTGCTAACATTCCTAACTCTAAAACTTGCCTTTACACTGTAGGAAAGCATAAGAGGGTTATAGCAGTTAACGCTTTAAACATAACTTAAAAAGCAGGGTGCATACGATTTTCTTCTGAGAACTAAGCATTGTGTGCAGAGATTTTGCAGCTATCTCCTTTCCTTCAGTTTTTGTGCTAACATTCCTATCTCTAAAACTAGCATTTCCTATATAGGAAAGCATAACCAAAGGTATAGTAGCTAACTTTTTATACCTAAATGAAACAATATGGCACATATGATTTACTTCTGAGAATTAAGCATTGTGTGCAGAGATTTTGCAGCTATCTACTTTCCTTCAATTTTTGTGCTAACATTCCTATCTCTAAACCTAGGATTTACACTATAGGAAAGCATAACAGGGTGTATACGAGCTAACTCATTAAACCTAAATGAAACAACATGACACATATGATTTACTTCTGAGAACTAAGCCTTGTGTGATGAGATTTTGCAGCTATCTCCATTCCTTCAGTTTTTGTGCTAACTTTCCTATCTCTAAAACTATCATTTACTATACACGAAAGCATAACCGAGCATATAGCAGCTAACTCTTTAAACCTACTTGAAAGAGGATGTCATATGTGCTTTACTCTAGGGAACAAAGCATTGATTGCAGAGATTTTGTGGCTATCTCCTTTCCTTCTGTTTTTGTGCAAACTTTCCTATCTCTAAACCTAGCATTTATACTGTAAGAAAGCATAACCGGGGTATAGCAGTTCACTCTTTAAACCTACCTGAAAAAGCATGGAACATATGATTTACTTCTGAGAACTAAGCATTGTGTGCAGGTATTTTACTGCTATCTCCTTTCCTTCAGTTTTTGTGCTAACATTCCTATCTCTAAAACTAGCATTTTCTATATAGGAAAGCATACCCGAGGGTATAGCAGGTAACTCTTTAAACCTAAATGAAACAACATGGCACATATGATTTACTACTGAGAACTAAGCATTGTGTGCAGAGATTTTGCAGCTATCTAGTTTCCTTCAGTTTTTGTGACAACATTCCTATCTCTAAACCTAGCATTTAATATATATATGAAAGCGTAACCGAGGGTATAGCAGCTAACTCTTTAAACGTACTTGAAAGAGAATGTCACATGTGCTTTACATTAGGGAATTAAGCATTGAGTGCAAAGATTTTGTAGCTATCTCCTTTCCTTCAGTTTTTGTGCTAACATTCCTAACTCTAAATCTAGCCTTTACACTATAGAAAAGCATAAGAGGGTTATAGCAGCTAACTCTTTAAACATACCTGAAAAAACAGGGTACATATGATTTTCTTCTGAGAACTAAGCATTGGGTGCAGAGATTTTGCAGCTATCTCCTTTCCTTCCCTTTTTGTGCTAACATTCCTACCTCTAAAACAAGCATTTACACTATATGAAAGCAAAACCGGGGGTATAACATCTACCTCTTTAAACCTACCTGAAACAGCATGTTACATATAATTTACTTCTGAGAACTAAGCATTGTGTGCAGATTTTGCAGTTATTTCCTTACCTTCATTTTTAGTGCTAACATTCCTATCTCTAAAACTAGCATTTACACGATAGGAAAGCATAAATGGGGGTATAGCAGTTAACACTTTAAACCTAAATGAAACAACATGGCACATATGATTTACTTCTGAGTAGTAAGCATTGTGTACAGAGATTTTGCAGGTATCTCCTTTCCTTCAGTATTTGGGCTAACATTCATATCTCTAAAATTAGCATTTACTATATACCAAAGCATAACCGAGGGTATAGTAGCTAACTATTTAAACGTAAATGAAACATCATGGCACATATGATTTACTACTGAGAACTAAGCATTGTGTGCAGAGATTTTGCAGCTATCTCCTTTCCTTCAGTTTTTGTGCTAACATTCCTATCTCTAAAACTAGCATTTCCTATATAGGAAAGCATAACCAAAGGTATAGTAGCTAACTTTTTATACCTAAATGAAACAATATGGCACATATGATTTACTTCTGAGAATTAAGCATTGTGTGCAGAGATTTTGCAGCTATCTACTTTCCTTCAATTTTTGTGCTAACATTCCTATCTCTAAACCTAGGATTTACACTATAGGAAAGCATAACAGGGTGTATACGAGCTAACTCATTAAACCTAAATGAAACAACATGACACATATGATTTACTTCTGAGAACTAAGCCTTGTGTGATGAGATTTTGCAGCTATCTCCATTCCTTCAGTTTTTGTGCTAACTTTCCTATCTCTAAAACTATCGATTTACTATACACGAAAGCATAACCGAGCGTATAGCAGCTAACTCTTTAAACCTACTTGAAAGAGGATGTCATATGTGCTTTACTCTAGGGAACAAAGCATTGATTGCAGAGATTTTGTGGCTATCTCCTTTCCTTCTGTTTTTGTGCAAACTTTCCTATCTCTAAACCTAGCATTTATACTGTAAGAAAGCATAACCGGGGTATAGCAGTTCACTCTTTAAACCTACCTGAAAAAGCATGGAACATATGATTTACTTCTGAGAACTAAGCATTGTGTGCAGAGATTTTGCAGCTATCTCCTTTCCTTCCGTTTTTGTGCTAACATTCCTATCTCTAAACCTAGCATTTACAATATAGGAAAGCATAACCGAGTGTATAGCAGCTAACTCTTAAATCTACTTGAAAGATGATGTCACATGTGCTTTACTTTAGGAAATTAAGCATTGAGTGCAGAGATTTTGTGACTATCTCCTTTCCTTCAGTTTTTGTGCTAACATTCCTATCGCTATAACTAGTATTTACACTATAGGAAAGCATAAACGGGGGTGTAGCAACTAACTCTTTAAACCTACCTGAAGAAGCATGGTACATATGATTTACTTCTGAGAACTAGGCATTGTGTGAGGAGATATTGCTGCTATCACCTTTCCTTCTTTTAGTGCTAACATTCCTATCTCTAAAACTACCATTTACTATATACGTAAGCACGGCTGGCGGTATAGCAATTTACTCTTAAAACCTAAATGAAATAACATGGGAAATATGATTTGCTTCTCAGAACTAAGCATTGTGTGCAGAGATTTTGCAGTTACCTCCTTTCCTTCAGTTTTTGTGCTAACATTCCTATCTTTAAAACTACATTTCCACTATAGGAAAGCATAACCGGGGGTATAGCAGCTAACTCTTTAAACCTACCTGAAAAACCATGGTACATATGATTTATTTCTGTGAACTAAGCATTGTGTGCAGAGATTTTGCAGCTATCTCCTTTCCTTCAGTTTTTGTGCTAACATTCCTATCTCTAAAACTAGCATTTCCTAGGTACGAAAGCATAACCGAGTGTATAGCAGTTAACTCTTTAAACCTACTTGAAAAAGCATGGCACATATGATTTATTTTTTGTGAACTAAGCATTGTGTGCAGATATTTTGCAGCTATCTCCTTTACTTCAGTTTTTGCGCTAACATTCCTATCTCTAAAAATTGCTTTTCCAAAATTGGAAAGTATAACCAAACTTATAGCAGCTAACACTTTAAAACTAAATGAAACAACATGGCATATATGATTTACTGCTGAGAACTAAGCATTGTGTGCGGACATTTTCCAGCTATCTACTTTCCTTCAGTTTTTGTCTAACATTCCTATCTCTAAAACCAGCATTTACTATATACGAAAGCATAACTGAGGGTATAGCAGTTAACTCTTTCAACCTATATGAAACATCATGGCACATATGATTTACTTCTGAGAACTAAGCATTGTGTGCAGAGATTTTGCAGCTATCTTCTTTCCTTCATTTTTAGTGCTAACATTTGTATCTGTAAAACTAGCATTTACTATATACGAAAGAATAGATGAGTGTATAGCAGATAACTCTTCCAACCTAAATGAAAAAACATGGCACATATGATATACATTTTGGACCTAAGCATTGTGTGCAGAGATTTTGCATCTATCTCCTTTCCTTCAGGTTTGTGCTAACATCCCTATCTCTAAATCTAGCATTTATTTTTTGGAAAGCATAACAGGGGGTATAGCACCTAACTCTTTAAACCTACCAGGAAAAACACAGTACATATGATTTACTTCTGAGAACTAAGCATTGTGTGCAGAGATTTTGCAGCTACGTCCTTTTCTTCATTTTTTGTGCTAACATACCTATCTCTAGCATTTCTAATATAGGAAAGAATTACCGAAGTTATAGCAGGAACTCTTTAAACCTAAATAAAACAACATGACATATATGATTTCCTTCTGAGAACTAAGCATTGTGTGTAGACATTTTGCACCTATCTCCTTTCCTTCAGTTTTTGTGCTAACATTCCTATCTCTAATACTAGCATTTCCTATATAGGAAAGTATAACCGAGGGTATAGCAGCTAACTCTTTAAATCTACTTCAAAGAGGATGTCACATGTGCTTTACTTTAGGGAACTAAGCAAAGAGTGCAGAGATTTTGCGGCTATCTCCTTTCCTTCAGTTTTTCTGCTAACATTACTATCTCTAAAAATAGCTTGTACACTCTAGGAAAGCATAAACGGGGGTATAGGAGCTAACTCTTTAAACCTACCTGAAAAAGCATGGTACATATGATTTACTTCTGAGAACTAGGCATTGTGTGCAGAGATTTTGCAGCTTTCTCTTTTCCTTCTGTTTTTGTGCTAACATTCCTATCTCTAAAACTAGCATTTCCTATATAGGAAAGTATAACTGAAGTTACAGCAGCTAACTCTTTAAACCTAAATGAAACAAAATGGCAAATATGATTTCCTTCTGAGAACTAAGCAATTTGTGCAGAGATTTTGCAGCTATCTCATTTCCTTCAGTTTTTGTGCTAACATTTCTGTCTCGAAACCTAGCATTTACACTATAGGAAAACATAACCGGGGGTATAGCAGCTTACTCTTTAAACCTAAAAGAACAACATGACACATATGATTTAATTCTGAGAACTAAGCATTGTGTGAAGAGATTTTGCAGCTATATACTTTCCTTCAGTTTTTGTGCTAACTTTCCTATCTCTAAAACTAGCATTTTCTATATACGAAAGCATAACCGAGGGTATAGCAGCTAACTCTTTAAACCTACTTGAAAGAGGATGTCACATATGCTTTACTATACGGAACTAATAATTGAGTGCAGACATTTTGTGGCTATCTCCTTTCCTTCATTTTTTGTGCTAACATTCCTATTTCTAAAACTAGCATTTACACTATAGAAAAGCATAACCGGGGTATAGCAGCTCACTCTTTAAACCTACGTGAAAAAGCATGGAACATATGATTTACTTCTGAGAACTAAGCATTGTGTGCAGCTGTTTTGCAGCTATTTCCTTTCCTTCAGTTTTTGTGCTAACATTCCTATCCCTTAAAACCAGCATTTCCTAAATACGAAAGGAAAACCGAGGGTAGAGCAGCTAACTCTGTAAACCTAAATGAAACAACATGGCACATATGATTTAATTCTGAGAACTAAGCATTGTGTGCAGAGATTTTGCAGGTATCTCCTTTCCTTCATTTTTAGTGCTAATATTCCTATCTCTGAAACCAGCATTTACTCTATATGAAAGCATAACTGAGGCTATAGCAGCTAACTCTTTTAACCTACTTGAAAGAGGATGTCACGTGTGCTTTACTTTAGGGAATTAAGCATTGAGTGCAGAGATTTTGTAGCTATCTCCTTTCCTTCAGTTTTTCTGCTAACATTCCTGCCTGTAAAACTACCATTTACACTATAGGAAAGCATATTAGGGGGTATAGCAGCTAATTCTTTTAACCTACCTGGAGAAGCATGGTACATATGATTTTCTTCTGAGAAATAACCATTGTGTGCAGAGATTTTGTAGCTATCTCCTTTCCTTCAGTTTTTGTGCTAACATTCCTATCTCTAAAACTAGCATTTCCTATATAGGAAAGCATAACAGAGGGTATAGCAGCTAACTCTTTAAACCTACCTGAAAAAGCATGGTACATATAATTTACTTCTGAGAACTAAGAATTGTGTGCAGAGATTTTGCAGCTAGCTCCTTTCATTCAGTTTTTGTGCTAATATTCCTATCTCTAAAAATAGCATTTACTATACACGAAAGGATAACTGAGTGTAAAGCAGTTAACCCTTTAAACCTAAATGAAACAACATGGCACACATGATTTACTTCTGAGAACTAAGAATTGTGTGCAGAGATTTTGCAGCTATCTCCTTTCCTTCATTTTTAGTGCTAATGTTCCTATCTGTAAAACTAGCATTTTCTTTACACGAAAGCATAACCGAGGGTATAGAAGCTAAGTCGTTAAACCTAAATGAAACAACATGGCACATATGATTTATTTCTGAGAACTAAGCATTGTGTGCAGACATTTTCCAGCTATCTCCTTCCCTTCATTTTTTGTACTAACATTCCTATCTCTAAAACTTGCATTTACACCATATGAAAGCATTACCCGGGTTATAGCAGCTAACACTTTAAACCTCAATGAAACAACATGGCACATATGATTTCCTACTGAGAACTAAGCATTATGTGCAGAGATTTTAGAGCTATCTCCTTTTCTTCAGTTTTTGTACTAACCTTCCTATCTTTAAAACTAGCATTTCCTATATAGGAAAGCATAACCGAGGGTATACCAGCTAACTCTTTTCACCTAAATGAAACAACATGGCACATACGATTTCCTTCTGAGAACTAAGCATTGTGTGAAGAGATTTTGCAGCTATCTCCTTTCCTTCAGTTTTTGTGCTAACATTCATATCACTAAAACTAACATTTACTATATACGAAAGCATAACCGAGGGTATAGCAGCTAACTCTTTAAACCCACTTGAAAGAGGATGTCACATGTGATCTACTTTAGGGAATTAAGCATTGAGTGCAGAGAATTTGTAGCTATCTCCTTTCCTTCATTTTTTGTGCTAACATTCCTATCCCTAAAACAACCATTTCCTATATAGGAAAGCCTAAACGAGGGTATAGCAGCTAACTCCTTAAACCTACTGAAAGAGCATGTCACATGTGTTTACTTTAGTTAACTAAGGATTGAGCGCAGAGATTGTCGGCTCTATCCTTTCCTTCATTCTTTCTGCTAATATGCCTATCTCTAAAACTACCATTTACACTATAGGAAAGCATAACCGGGGGTATAGCAGCAAACTCTTTAAACCTAAATGAAGCAACATGTCACATGTGTTTTCCTTCTGAGAACTAATCATTGTGTGCAGAGATTTTTACAGCTACCACCTTTCCTTAAGTTTTTGTGGTAACATTCCTCTCTCTGAAACTGGCATTTCCTATATAGGAAAGCATAACCGGGGTTATAGCAGAGAACTCTTTAAACATACCTGGAAAAGCATGGTACATATGATTTACTTCTGAGAACCAGGAATTGTGTGCAGAGATTTTGCAGCTATCTCCTTTCCTTCAGTTTTTGTGCTAACATTCCTATCTTTAAAACTAGCATTTCCTAGGTACAAAAGCATAACCGAGGGTTTAGCAGCTAACTCCTTAAACCAAAATGAAACAACATGGCACATATGATATACTTCTGGGAACTAAGCATTGTGTGCAGAGATTTTGCAGCTATCTCCTTTCCTTCAGTTTTTTGCGCTAACATTCCTATATCTAAAACTAGCTTTTCCAAAATAGGAAAGTATAACCGAAGTTATAGCAGGTAACAATTTAAAACTAAATGAAACAACATGGCATATATGATTTACTGCTGAGAACTAAGCATTGTGTGCAGACATTTTCCAGCTATCTACTTTCCTTCAGTTTTTGTCTAACATTCCTATCTCTAAAACTAGCTTTTAATATATATGAAAGCATAACTGATGTTATAGCAGTTAACTCTTTCAACCTAAATGAAACATCAAGGCACATACGATTTACTTCTGAGAACTAAGCATTGTGTGCAGAGATTTTGCAGCTATCTCCTTTCCTTCATTTTTACTGCTATCATTTGTATCTGTAAAACTAGCTTTTACTATATACGAAAGCATAAATGAGGGTATAGCAGATAACTCTTCACACCTAAATGAAAAACATGGCACATATGATATACATTTTAGACCTAAGCATTGTGTGCAGAGATTTTGCATCTATCTCCTTTCCGTTAGGTTTGTGCTAACATCCCTATCTCTAAACCTAGCATTTACTTTATAGGAGCATAGCAGGGGGTATAGCACCTAACTCTTTAAACATACCAGGAAAAGCACAGTACATATGATTTACTTCTGAGAACTAAGTATTGTGTGCAGAGATTTTGCAGCTACAGCCTTTTCTTCATTTTTTGTGCTAACATTCCTATCTCTAACATTTCTAATATAGGAAAGTATAACTGAAGTTATAGCGGGTAACTCTTTAAACCTAAATGAAACAACATGGCACATATGATTTCCTTCTGAGAACTCAGCAT
Source organism: Dasypus novemcinctus (assembly GCF_030445035.2). Lineage (NCBI taxonomy): Eukaryota > Metazoa > Chordata > Mammalia > Cingulata > Dasypodidae > Dasypus > Dasypus novemcinctus. The sequence continues at coordinate 276,084 of NW_026688197.1, forward strand.
TGTGTGCAGACATTTTGCAGCTATCTCCTTTCCTTCAGTTTTTGTGCTAACATTCCTATCTCTAATACTAGCATTTCATATATAGGAAAGTATAACCGAGGGTATAGCAGCTAACTCTTTAAATCTACTTCAAAGATGATGTCACATGTGCTTTACTTTAGGTAACTAAGCAAAGAATGCAGAGATTTTGCGGCTATCTCCTTTCCTTCAGTTTTTGTGCTAACATTCCTATCTCTAAAACTAGCATGTACACTCTAGGAAAGCATAACCGGGGGTATAGGAGCTAACTCTTTAAACCTACCTGTTAAAGCATGGTACATATGATTTACTTCTGAGAACTACGCATTGTGTGCAGAGATTTTGCAGCTATCTCCTTTCCTTCTGTTTTTGTGCTAACATTCCTATCTCTAAAACTAGCATTTCCTATATAGGAAAGTATAACCGAAGTTATAGCAGCTAACTCTTTAAACCTAAATGAAACAAAAGGGCACATATGATTTCCTTCTGAGAACTAAGCATTGTGTGCAGAGATTTTGCAGCTATCTAGTTTCATTCAGTTTTTGTGCTAACATTTCTGTCACGAAACCTAGCATTTACACTATAGGAAACCATAACCGGGGGTATAGCAGCTAACTCTTTAAACCTAAATGAAACAACATGACACATATGATTTACTTCTGAGAACTAAGCATTGTGTGAAGAGATTTTGCAGCTATCTCCTTTCCTTCAGTATTTGTGCTAATATTCCTATCTCTAAAACTAGCATTTACCATATATGAAAGCATAACCGGGTGTATAGCAGCTAACTCTTTAAACCTAAATGAAATAACATGGCACATATGATTTTCTTCTGAGAACTAAGCATTGTGTGCAGAGATTTTGCAGCTTTCTTCTTTCCTTCAGTTTTTATACTAACATTCCTATCTCTGAAACTAGCATTTCCTATATAGGGAAGTATTACCGAAAGTGTAGCAGCTAACTCTTTAAACCTAAATGAAACAACATGGCACATATGATTTCCTTCTGAGAACTAAGCATTGTGTGCAGAGATTTTGCAGCTATCTCCTTTCCTTCAGTTTTTGTGCTAACATTCCTATCTCTAAAACTACCTCTTCCTATGTAGGAAAGATAACTGAGTGTATAGTAGCTAACTCTTTAAACCTAAATGAAACAACATCACACATATGATTTCCTTCTGAGAACTAAGCATTGTGTGCAGATATTTTGCAGCTATCTGATTTCCCTCAGTTTTTGTGCTAATATTCCAATTTCTAAAATTAGCATTTACAATATAGGAAAGCATAACCGGGGTATAGCAGCTAACTCTTTCAACCTACCTGAAAAAGCATGTTTCATATGATTTACTTCTGAGAACAAAGCATTGTGAGCAGATTTTTTGCAGCTATCTCCTTTCCTTCAGTTTTGTGCTAACGTTCCTAACTCTAAAACTTGCCTTTACACTATAGGAAAGCATAAGATGGTTATAGCAGTTAACGCTTTAAACACAATTGAAAAAGCAGGGTGCATACGATTTTCTTCTGAGAACTAAGCATTGCGTGCACAGATTTTTCAGCTATCTCCTTTCCTTCAGTTTTTATGCTAACATTCCTATCTATAAAACTAAAATTTACGATATACGAAAGAATAACCGTGGATATAGCAGCTAACACTTTAAACCTAAAAGAAACCACATGGCCCATGAGATCTACTACTGAGAACTAAGCACTGTGTTCAGAGATTTTGCAGCTATCTCCTTTCCTTCAGTTTTTGTGCTAACATTCCTATCTATAAATCTAGCATTTACTATATACGAAAGTAAAACTGAGGTATAGCAGCTAACTCTTTAAATCTAAATGAAAAAACATGGCACATATGATCTACTTCTGAGAACTAAGCATTGTGTGCAGAGATTTTGCAGCTATCTCCTTTCCTTCAGTTTTTGTGCTAACATTACTATCTCTAAAAATAGCATTTACTATACAGGAAAGCATAAGCGAGGGCATAGCACGTAACTCTTTTAATCTAAATGACACAAAACGGCACATATGATTTACTTCTGAGAAATAAGGATTGAGTGCACAGATTTTGCAGCTATATCTTTTCCTTCAGTTTGTGGAAACATTCATATCACTAAATCTAGCATTTATTACATACAAAAGCATAACCGAGGGTTTAGCAGGAAACTCATTAAACCTACATGAAACAACATGGCACATAGGATTTACTTCTGAGAACTAAGCACTGTGTTCAGAGGTTTTGCAGGTATATCCTTTCCTTCAGTTTTTGTGCTAACATTCCTATCTCTAAAACTAGCATTTACTATATGAAAGAATAACAGAGGGTACAGAAGCTAACTCTTTAAACCTAAATGAAACAACATGGCACATATGATTTAATTCAGAGAACTAAGCATTGTGTTCAGGCCTTTTGCAGCTATCTCCTTTCCTTCTGTTTTTTGCTAACATTCCTATCTCTAAAAGTAGCATTTACTATATAGGAAAGCGTAACC